>NC_043977.1:49268839-49568839 GCF_902148855.1 Sphaeramia orbicularis | reverse complement strand
CTCAAATAAACCCTGTCGCTCGCCGTCCTGAGCTTGTGCCAGGACCGAGACAAACACCACCTGCCGCTGGACCAGTCGGTGTATGTTGGCACCTGGTGACTCAGCATCCACATTTCCAGTGGAGCTCTAACCTCTATGCCACCCACCTTGTTCTTGTCCTGCTCTCTCATTATCACCCTGGCAAAGGTTGTTAAGCTGCTTCCATAACAAATTCAAAGCAATATCAGGGAAATATCTGTTAATTTTGTTTTGGTTTCTTTCCTTCTTTTATCTATTTAATAACTAATGAACTAGTATTTCAGCATACTGTATATGCAACAGTCCAGTGCAGTGTTTTGTGCGTGTGGTGTTTTGTAAAGCTCCTACAGGAGTCATGTCATGCGTTCCCAGTGTTGAGTTACTATACCTTCTGAGATTCTACAAAGTGAGTAGCAACCCCTGCTCTCTGCACATCACGTCCCTTGAGACGAAAGCCAGTCAAGGCCAAAAACAGTCCCAGCTTTCCCCGGAGCCTTGGCAAAAAATAGCCACCTCCTACGTCAGGGAAGAGCCCTGTGGAAATGCATCAAGAAGTGTTTGAATGATTTTGTTGCTGAGCACAAGGCAGAATAAACTGTTTTTTTAAATGTACTTTTTAAATGACCCTGATGAGAATGATGAGTCTACAAATTGTTTTTTTTTATGGAAAATCATTAAACTCATCAGAGCACCTGTGTGTCAGTAAGTTAACCTTTAGTATCAGCTCAACATTTAGCTCCAAAAAGCCAAGATGGCAAGAACAAATATGGAAAGTCCTGGCTTCCAAAAACCAATGGGTGCCATCTCCAATTCTTTATACTGACCATGGGTATATCTGGTTAAATTGCTCTTCAGAGAGCGTTAAAAAATGGCAACTTCCTTTATGACGAATTTCAGCTAAATGGTAAAAATCAATCAAAAATTAGAATGTCAAATTCAAAATAATAGATTTTGTGTTGACGTCATGTGGCATTTTGGTACCTCTGGGTACGATACATGGATGAGCCAAATTTGGCATGTTTAGCTGAAACTCTTGTTGTTTTGTGTTGTTTGGTGAATTCTCACACATTCAGCCCTTTAAAAGTGTCGGAGTGTTGCCAGGATGCTGAAAGTCTATCTCAGCCACCATCAAATGAAGGCGAGGTTCACCCTGGACGTGTCAGCAGTTCATCACAGGGCTGATGTGCACAGACAAACAACCATTCACTCTCATATTCACACCTATGGGTGATTTAGATTGACCAGTTAGCCTATTAAGGTGAATGTGACTAACCACTACACCACTGTGCCACCTATTTATTGTTTCAGAAAAAGAATAAAGCCTTATAATGAGTTTGTGGTTTGGGCTCTAAATACCAAAAATCTGTTTTTCATGTAGGTGCAGCGACAAATTCATGTTTACTCACACGGATAGAAATTTATTATTTATTCTAGTGTGCAAGTTTTGTTTGTTGTTGACAGTAATTCAGTTTTCTTACCAGTTCTTTCTTATCATTAGCAGTTTTGCTATTATTGAACTATATATATATATATATATATATATATATATATATATATACACACACACACACTTACTGTGCATATTACAATACAACATAATTACTTTATTATTATTATTATTATTATTATTATTATTATTATTATTATTACTACTACTTTATTATTTATTTCCACTAGTACTTTTAATAGCTATTGTTATTACTATTTTCTTTCCTTTTCGTTGTCTTATATGTGTACATTAAGTGTTGTGCTGCAACTAGAACCTTAATTTCCTGAGGGCTCTGCCCAAAGGATCAATAAAGTTCTATCTAATCTAGTCTTATCTAAAGTTGCAGGCTATATTATAATTGACACCTAAGCAGTTACATGAACAAACACATTTTAGAGTGAGTGGGGACCATAAATGATGGCAGCACCTGTTATGTCACACAGTACACTAGCTCCACATTTTCACTGACCTACATTATCTATTTAAAGCAGCATACTGTAGCATTCTATACTGAGAGTACAAATAAGGTCAAATTTGCACTGCATATCAGCATTGTCCTCCAAATCCAAGCATTAACAAACAGTACACAAGCTCAACAGTTCAGCATTTATGTTTATGATATATTTGATCACAATCTACAGTCCCAATCTGTTAGGATTTGATTCTATATTTTCAAAAGTGTCTCAGTGTTTGTGAAAAGAAAAAGGAGATGCTATTGGTCACATTTGGCTTTGTGACTGCTTTTGTAAGTTGGTGTGAATCAGGAGGAGGGGGAGGGGCCATGGAGGCAGAGAGGGAGGGATTAAAGAGCTGACCTGATTCACGGCTGAAAATGTAATATCATAAATGCGACAGATTATGGCTGTTGTTCAGAATGGGAACGGGGCGGGGTTAAATCGGTTAATCCTGCCATAGAAGAGTGAGGGAGGATATGAATGAGCCCCTACTGGATTCATGACCACTTCATTACTTTTACACAGTTTTAACATTTTAAATGCTTCCTTTCTCATGTCTTAATACTACTAAATAAATTATAGGCAAAATTGTTTTTTTTCCTGCAGGTTTTATGCTTCTCATAACGACATATTTCATCAAGGACACGTGGCAAATCAATATTGATCATACAGCGCATCCATGCCACGCCCTAAAGGAACTCCCACCCTGTCTTTGGGAGGTGATTGCTGAATTATGGAGTGTTTGTGCTGGGGGTGGGGGAGTGGTGGAAGGGGGCCTAACAATAAATCATGGCCAGAGCCACTTAAAGGCAAAGGCATCCTTGGGGACTGATATGATGAAATCTAGGAGAGCACAATGCATCCAACATCTCTATCCACTCCTGATGTTCTTTTTACATTTGTCATTTATATTGTATAAAAATAATGAAGCTACAGCACACAACTGTAGAGCAAGAGGGGCCTGGATGCATAAAAACATCAATGAACAAAGCAACTAAATCTTAAGTGTAGGTTGGTTGTGTGGAGTGTCAATTTTTCAGTCTAGGTCTAAGGCACAAAATGAACTGCCTTTGCCTGCAATTCTTTTTTCCTTTTACTTGCATGGTTTGGTGCAGTTTTTAGTTTTTGTAAACTAGTTGTTTAAATTTCATATACCTATAATATAATAATCCTGTTTTGGACATCCAAGCCTTTTTCAGCACTTGGAACCTGATATAGAATTGCAGCATACATCAGATTTCAAAGGCAGATCATAAACTGCATGAGAGAGTCAGTGACCCCAGGATTGCGACAAAAATAAACACATGGGGCCCAGAGCCAGCTGGGAGAAGGGGAAGAAAAAAATAATTCTGAGTGTAGTGTGGATTCCAAGTTTTCAGAGATGTGCTAATATGGGGGTGAAGAAGTCAAATGCCTTCAGTAAATGCAGTGTGACACTGTGTTATGATGACATAACACATAAGCCACAAAGACAAGTAGCCAAGATGTCCTCACAATGTGCCAGGGGTGTTTAAAGAGATCCTGACAATCTTTGCTTTCATCATCAGGTTAATAAACACAACACTTAGACCACCAGAAACGCCCTGATAGACACATGACAGAGCACCCTCCTCTGCACAGAAAATCCTCCCCCTTTGCACATTAATTGTAGACCCATTTCTTTCCAACATTCGCTGTCACCTCACATCTGTGAAGACAGCAGTACAAAAATCTCAGCCTCACAAAATACGCCTTCTTTCATTCTGCTCCACTCATTTTCTGTCTGCTGACATTATGATCTTCCTTTTAATGCCAGGCATGTCAGCCAGGGTCCACCGCATACCACTGCACAGTTGAGCACATCCTGGAAAATGTGAGGGAGTAGGTGCTCATAGTCAATTTATCAGAAAGTGAACAGTAACACATTAAAGCTGAGGTAACGACGTTCCACTAGGAGTGCTGCCTATACTATGTCTATATTGCAGAGACACTAGGAATTCAAGCTTTCTTTGGCCCAGTGCTGATGCTTGTCTTTTTGACTTTTGATGCAGTGCGAAGTCCATTTCAATATGCTACCAAGTACAACAACTATGGGTGGACAATAAACAATATTTTTTATTTTAAGTCAAATTAATTGATGTAAGCTGTGAGATTAGCAAGGGGTAAGAGCAGCTCTGAAGTGAAGGCAATGCCAAAGTATCTTAAAAGTGTAACACCACTGACAGCCACTAGACTCTACTCGAAAAAGGCCTAGATCCCATACATTTCGAGTGAATTTGTCTAATAACCTAGGTGATTTTTTTTCCAGGAGTCATTATGGTCTCATTTGGTTCCAGTAAGTGCTTCAGTGGTTTATCTCTAGTCAACTCTACTGTTTTTGTTGTTGATAAGTTGAAATGACATGACCATGAAATGACATTGTTTTCCACTAATGTTTGATGAGATCTATCATTTTGCCATGTCTGTAACCTGGGGTTTAGCATTAGTTCACCTTGTGCTTCACCACACCACCCTTCCGTCCAAATATGGTCAGCTATGGCTCCAAAGCCACAACAGTAAGAATCACTCTCTCATTTGTTTTACATGGATCTTCTCCTAAGTGATCTGGTGGTGTGTATGAAAGCTTTTCTACCAAGTTGGACTATGCAAGTTTCTTTATATTTAAGAAAGCACATTTTTCCTGACAGAAACTCAACTTGTGGTTCAACTTCTAACCACGTTACCTGCAAGTAGTAGTTGCACTACGAACAGTCTTTGATATGCAATGCTTGATGAAGTATGTAGCATTTAGCATAAGTGCATCCATAACCCTTTGTACATGGCCCTACAAGAGATGGTTCGGACAGCTTGTGCAACTCTGCCCCTCTTCGCTTGAATATCATCACTTCATAATATAAAACCCAACTTCTAAATGGCCGCCCAAAAACCAGCTGTTATAGCTGTGATATCATGACAGCTCTGTCCACATACACAGGCTATGTAGTTTAGCCTATCAGCACTTAAGATGCTAACAGATGATGTTATAACAATGTGAAAACCAAGTAAAAGAATAAATAAAAAAAACTTTGGTATCAGCTATTGAGCAAACTGGTATTTAGAACATCAGAAATGGTAATGGGTAGATTGGTAATCCCTAAACAACTGCACTGGAGTAACAAACTAATCAAACAAACTACTAACAAACTAAACAAACTAATCAAATTAAAAATGCTTCATATAGTCACCTCAATCAGAGGAAACTAGGCCAATCTGACAGATTTTTCACTTTCACGGTGTACCAGCATGGCATAAACCTCTGAAAATCTGATCAATAGAAGCATATTAGCTGGTAATAATAATAACAACAATAATAATAATTTTATCTTTTCTCTCCATGTGGAATATTAACTGATGTGAAGGGTTTCTAGCAGAGACAGTCACATGGAGGGAGATAGCAAAACAAAAATATAATACGCACGCACTTGAAAACCCTCGGCCTGACTTATGAAAATGTTCAAAATATTGACTGTCACTGATATGTTGATTTGCAATATGTAAAATGTTTGAGACTGTGAATGAATGCTGGAATTGGTTTGTGCAATAGATGTATAGAGGAATTCAACATTTATCTAAAACAGTAAATACAGTGGTAAAGAACTAATGTAAATGAACCATAAGTACAAGAGAAATAAGTCTAAGAGAAATAAATATACAATGAGAAATAATTTAAACTGTTTAGATACTTAGCATGTTTAAGAGATCATGTGAGTTGGTGTCATGGCTTTTAATAAAAGAAATAAATGTGAAAGACAGAATCCACAATGTGGGATGAGTGGAATGAAGATTAGTCATGTTGAGGCTTGATTGTGATTTATTTAAGAGAAAACATGTCAAGGAAGTGTAAAGGGTGCGTTTCAAGTTTGTTTTACAGATATTTTTATTTATCTATTTATTTTATTTTATTTTGTTTTATTTTATTTTTTTTTGTCTGTAATTTGGTGCCCCCTCCCGCAGATGACACCGTAGGCAGCCGCCTGTATGGCCTATGCCCAGAACCGGGTCAGACTCTAACATTAAATAACATTCATGTTGACATTAGGGTCATTTTCACAGCCTCGAGCAAAATATTCGTGGAAGTTATTCTTGTTCAGTTCCATTTCTCTCACACATTCCTCCACTCTATCGTGTCTCCACTGTCAAGCCACAGTGAAGCTGGACAGGAAGTTGAGACTCCAGTGTTCATTTTTTCCAAATGACTCCAAATGATGGTTGACAGAGGCATTTTCAGTCATCCCTCTTTTTTTCTTAACCATGCTGTGCACTGTCACATCCATTTGGGTCCGCACTGAGTGCGGTCCGAGTGCGCGCAGATATCTGCGGAGTGTATACAGCAGATTCCAGCCAACTCTTTGGGGGTCTCCCCCTAGTGACATGATTTATCAGTCTATGGCAAAGTTTTTGGACAGACGGACAAACGGACAGATGGATGACCAACAATATGACAATACCCTGCGGCCAGTGTGGCCGAGGGTAACTAGTTCTGTGGTTGGTAGCTGATTTTTATTGAAGACTTTAAAAGATTTAAGGATTGCTGAAGGCCTTGATAGTAGAAAGGTTTGAAACACTGTGCTGTTCCTGCAATCAGAATGATTTCAACTGGGCTGAAGAAATTTTGTCCATGATGCAGGTTATGATTTAGAAGCACATTTCTCTACCCAATAGAATAAAAATATGGGAAACTGCAAAAATGTTCCAGGATGACCTTTTTATTTACTCTTGAGCTTTCACTCTTATTGAGGACTGACTCAAGACTTAAGCTATTTCAGTGTTTTTTGGCTCTCTTACCACAGAGTTGATTGTTTGTAAAGTGTAACAGGATGTGTGGTGCTCCTACAGCTGGCCTTTATAGAAACGGGTGTATATCATTTAAACACACAATATGAAATCTTGATGATGTGTGTCAAACTTGAAAAAAGGGAGATGAAAAGGCAGAAACAGCGGCTCCACCTCCAAACCTCCTGATTCACTGGAGTTATTGTGTGAGTTTAGGTTTCTGAAAAGTACTGAAACAGGACATCAAAAAGTATGGAGGTGGAAGTTTCTGAAGCAGTCGATCCATCTGATGAGCAGAGCCATGTACCAGCTCAAATGCTTTTGCAAAAGAAATAATCAGAAGTCTGGATATACAGTCATAAAACTGTGTTAAGATATGTGTACTGAAGTGACAACAAACTAATTTATTCCATATTGTCAGTTGTAACTCAGTTGTGAGAGGTTTGTTAATCTCTTTGGTGCCTCAGGAGAAGGCCATCTGTCTGCAAAAGTCAATTAGCTAAAGAGGAAGCTACAGCTTAATACCTTGGTCATTTACACTTGACTGACTGAAACAGGAAAGCACAATGAGTTCTCAGCAATTACATGATGTATCATGGAGTTTTGACAGTAATATTAAGGACTAATTCATGATTCACGTAACTTACAAGTAAAAAGTACAAAAAACATGGTCTCAGCTGCTGAGGATTAACACTTCTGTTTTGCTTGAAACCAATGTTCAATTCATTGAATATTTATGTTTTAGTTGTTGATTTGTCAGTAATTCTATCGTTTCAATTAAATCCAAATAATAGAATTGTATTTAACTTTAGCTTTCAGAAACCACCAGCCATAGAGTATTTTTCTAAACTAAACTAAAACCGGTTTCTGCAGAATTAATGTCTACTGACACAATGACAACTAGTCTTTCAAATTAATTTGAATCAGGTTGATATTATCCACAATATACATTAGTAAACACAACTCATCCACATAGCTGTGATGCAGACTGACCTCATGTATATGAGTTAATACCATCTGCATCCAGCTGGTCCTGGATTAAATCCATGTTCCTACATAATTAATGTGTTTGGTATCTACTCACACTGATGCAGGCCAAACAGTGCCCCCCCTCCCCACAACATACACACAGCCCTCCCCTTCGTCAAGTAAGAACAGGGCCAGTGCAGCTGGACAGCCTTACCAATGGCGGTCTCTGGCATGGCAAACAGTGTCTTTTCAGTGGCCACTCGAAACCGTCCATGAACTGAAAGGCCAACGCCCTGAGGGGTAGAGGAGGAAAAGCATTGTCAATAAACAAATGACAAAGTGAACTGGACTTGAAAGTAGTTATAATAGGGCATACACACACAATAGGACTCAAAGCTACGTTAGCTGACTGGACTGAAAAGGTGTACAGTATTTTGCAATTTTGCAGATAAGACTATATAGAAAAAAGGTTGTGGGTTATAGCAGTGAAAAAAAAAAAAAAATCATAGTAAAAGGTGAAAAAAAGAATCAAAGAATTGGAGGAAAACTAAGAAACAGTGTATTATTTACAAATGATACAATACAGACTAAGTAATGTAACTCACAAACATAAAAATTCAAAAAAATCATTTGACACCAAGTTTAGCGTTCTTCAAACTAATTTGAGAAAATGTACTTATAGACCCAAATAGTTTCTACTTGTATTTGCATATGATGCATTTCAACATGTGATCTACACTTCATGCAGTATTGTTCATATTTATGGATAAACATGATAAAATATAAAATTTGATATTGCTTTCAGTTTTGACAAAAACAATAGGCTTACAGCTTTGTTAGTGAATCGATCCTGAAAACAACCAATGTTATGATAAAACAAAGGAATGACAGAGGGATGAATTTGCATGCAGAAAAATAATGAGTATAAATGTCACCTCTGTGACGTAAAGGAAATTTGTTGTTGGTCTTTATGATGAAAAATGCAAATGGTAAATCAGGTCAGCCTTGTGCAAGTGTGTGTTTGTGTGATTAACGTGCGTTGCCTCCCAGCAGGGGCATGGGGTGAAGGTTAATGAGCGGCATTGGCCAGAGGACAATTTCAGCACAGTTAGGGCTTTTTCTACCTCACCTTAGTGGTTTGTCTTGCAACATTCCATGGAAACCACATCGAACTTCACAGTATATGACAAGGTTGAAACTTTGAGTATCATTATTGTGACATTATTGTGAAAAAAATATGTGGAATAAATGTATACCTTTCATGCAGTGTCTTGTGCTGAATATATTGGAAGAACTGTGTAGTTTCAGAATATAACATCAAAAAATGTGTATCACTTGTCCTTGTGTGACTTTTTGCATGATGTTTGCTGAAAAGCGGGCAAAAATTACTCTCTTTCAGTGACAAATAATTTAAAAACCCATATTAATCCTGTTGTTGCTTGCAAATTTTCATTGAACTTGCTTACTTTTAACCTCAGAAGAAGAGCTTATGGTATGCCCTTTTGAATGAGTGTCAGTTTCAGTGATTTCAGTTAGTCAATGACGTCATATCAGGCAGTTCCTCAGAGGACATGCTGTGACAATTTTGTTTGAATTTTTTAGCTTCTAGGTGACTTATAATTCTTTATGTAGAGTTGATATTATCATAAATCTGTATGTATTATACACCATTCTCTTTCTTTTTCTGTTGTGAATAAAGGATTACCCAACAATTAAGTATATTCTAATATTAGATAAGTAAAATCATTACTTTTACTAACCCTACCCCCATCAGTTTTTAGTTTGTGAAAAAAATGCATACCACTGTAAAAAAAAAACTTGCATTCACTCAATTTTCAATATCTAGCCTCCAAAATTTAATCAATTATGCCCACCTACATGGGCTACAATTAGTTTATATTATTTAGGCCCATTTACTTTCCTAAAGTGAGATCAATTTTTTTTTTACAACCAAGTTTTCATATTCGTTTTTGAAACTGCCCACCAATTTGTTAGATTTTGACTTGCTCTGTCAATGATGAAACCAATTTAACCAGCCAGAATCACCTTGGGAAGGCTTCTATATATCAATTTATAGTTAAACTAATAAAACAACTCTTAAACATGTTATGGAGTAATGCCTAATTGATATATATTTTTTTAAATTTCAAACTGACTGAATAGGGCCAAGATGCCAAGACGAAAGCCGTCCAGGGGTGGGGGAAGGCCTCCTTGGGAGTATTCAAAGCGAAGAGAAGAAAGCATGTTATGTTTGATTTTTGACAGAAAATAAATGGTTAAATCAAGTAGTGTATAGGTGAAATTTCATGTTTTTTTGTTTCAACTGTGTGTCAATAAAGGCTCAGTGATTTGAAAACCACAAAAGATTTTGCATAAATGATTTCAGATTCAGATTCTTGAGAAAATTTGACCCTCAACTGATATATTTTCAGTCCATAACTAAGAACTTGAATTTTTGCCCTTAATGTCACTAAAATGCAACTCAAACCTTGAACCTTGTCATATCTTGAGCATATAATATGCAAAAAATAATGTGCAGTCAATCCTCTGACAGGTGAAATATGCTACCTAGCAGATAAATAATCATATAGTAACATTTTTGATGAAATGTACAATAAGAATTACTTCCCAGTTCAGTGTTAGAAATTTTGAGTTTTGAGCATAGGAAACAGAAAGGAACTGGTATGAAATACACCCACACATATATACATATCAAAATGAAATATAAAATAAAATAAAATAAAAAAGCCTAATATCTGCATTGTAGGTATTCTAGAGATTTGTAGACAATCTGATCCACCACCAAAAAGTAATTATATTGCCCCACTGACCTTCAGTGTTCAGGGTTATTTACCGGTCAGGTCAAGAAAAAAATATGTCCGTGATTGGTGGTGACAAATGCCTGTAGAGGGTCAGCAGGTAAATACCCAGAGACCCCCTGGCCCACATGATTAGAATGAGAATAGAATAGATAGTGGGGATTTATTTGTGCTAATTGAATTCACATACCTGCTCCATGCCAAAGGGGCATTTATGGGTAAATCTGCTCATTTCAGTATTGTTTATAGTAGATTACAGCTCCCAAATGGGGTATGGAAAACTGAGAGCCACAGAGCAAAAATGTAACTAAAACCTGAATTATTCTGGTCGTGGTAGAAAAATGCAGTGATATGCATCTTTTCCATTTGTTATTGTTTTAATAATAGAGACTGAAAACATTCTTGACATTATGAAGATATGCAATCATGCAAAATAAAAAATAATCCATAACCTTCCTTGAATGCACGAAAAGCAAATAACACCACCATTTTGAAAATGTAAATGTGATTTGGTAATGTAATGAAAATGTTAGAAAAATAAATACTCAAATAAAATGCAAAAAATCTATTTAGACTAACAAAGTATTCCTATTCCTAGTATTGAGCTTATTGGAAATATTGAATCAAAATCTTCGGCTACTCTTTCATTACAATGAGCAACAAACAACCATAGCAACGATATTCATGAGCATGTACTCTTGGATCTACCACAGAGAGGGGCAACCAGGAGGAAATATTGGATCAGACCTGGTAGAACCAAGCAAGCTTTATGCGCATGCTCCACATCTTCTTCGCCGTTTTTTGTGAGAGCATTACAACACCACATACAGGCCTGGCATTTGTACTACAGCCTTCTCAGGCATTTTCAGTGGTTTCGCGTGGATGCAGGTATTTCCTGAAATGACTCCGTTTTTATGGAGCATTTCTTTGAAAATGACAAAGAAAAAGATCGGATAGGAAAAGATGTGGTTTCGCGTGGACATTGCCCAAGTCATGTCAGAAGGAATGATAGGAGAACAAAAGTGACTAAATGTCACCAGTTTATTACCTCCGCCAAGGCGGTTATGTTTTTGCCAGGGTTTGTTTGTTTGTCTGTCTGTTAGTGTGCAACATAACTCAAAAAGTTATGCACAGATTTGGATGAAATTTTCAGGGTTTGTTGGAAATGGGATAAGGAAGAAATGATTAAATTTTGGTGGTGATCGGGGGTGGGGGGGCCCACGGGGGGTGCCACTGATCAGCCTTGGCGGAGGTCTGCGCTCTCAGAGTGCTTCTAGTTGTATATAATACTGGGGAAATTCATTTTGATTTGGTTTGTTATACAGCTAACATAAACCAATTTAGCTTTTCATTCATTTTAAATGTCATATGATTTTCTCTACAGAAAAATTTACAAAAATACAGCTAATAGTGTTAATTTAGATTAAGGTAATTGTTTACTGTCACGTGGAATATTTATTGAAATTTGAATGATAGAATTGCTGCATTTCGGCTCACAATAGATCAGGTCAAACCTTCCATGATACAGTCTATATACAGAAGGCCACCTGCTGAGAGCTGAATGACTGCCTGTGACATTGTGATTACAGATGACAGGCCATCTTCACCTTGGCCATGGTGACAGTAAAAACAGAAGTGTACAGTATAAAGCTGGAGGTCACTGCTACTGGGTTTGCCCTCCAGCTGTGATGAATGACCACAGAGATTTAAAAATATCTTATCGCTAGAGACTAAGCACAGCTTTCCACCAAGTGTAGATGCTCTTCCAGATGCCATTATAAACAAACCAAATGGGCACACACTGTGACTTCTCAGGGCAGGATATAAATGTTCAACAAGTTTGCGCCTGACTTCTGGTAGAAGACAGGAGCTGTGCACACTTTCTCACAGTGCAAAAAACCGTGCAATAAACCGTATCCCTGTGCAACCTGTAGCACGATCAACATACGCACAACTGTGAATAGTATATATAGCTTTTTCGATTTGTCTTTGTCTACTGCTCGTGTGCTTTTCTTGTGTGCTTTTTGTGCTTTACTGCTGTAACCTGGAATTTCCCCTTGTGGCACAAATAAAGGCATATCTTATCCTATCTTAAGCTCACTTTATGGGATATGAGAGCAAGTATAATGCTGATAAAACATATTTTTAATTTGTAGGCCTACATATAACATTTAGGAAACAAAGATTCATGATTAAATTACTTAAATCATGATTAATCTTTTTAATATTTTCTTTTTCATTAAATTACAACACAACCAATCAGTCAGTAACACTCATGCTAGTGGTGGAGCTGTTTAGCTCCTTGACTAGCTCGCTATCTAAGTCATTTCAACCAAGCAACAAATAAATAAGCTACTATCCACCAATATTTGTCTGTCTTTTCAAAACTATTTTGTGTTGTGGAAAAAAGAAATCTAAAGCAAAAACAAAGATCTCTATTTTAGTTGCTCTAGCTAACTAGCTAACTAGACATGAAGTGAGAAGACAGGAAAGGAATGACCTATGTCAAAAAGTCCCTTTTTTTTTTTTTTTTTTTTTTAATATAAGGCATTTTGAAACAACACCCATTTACTCTATTAATGTGAAAATAAGAATAGTAGGACTGACTTTAAACACTATTGTTATATCAATAACAGGGTTGCTTAACTCATTAACTTGCTAGCTGCAATAAGCAGTGACTGAAACTTTCAATAAACACTAGACACATTTCTAAATGTATATGTATGAGATAACATTTTCACTTTACACTTTGCATATGAGATATTACTGCATCACATTACAATGCAGTACACTGATCGCATCCTCCAAAGTCTAAACAGCCATTCTGTAATGATCATGGGATGCACCCGCTGGAATGAATGTCAGTTTGATCTGACAGTTTCACCATAAATGTAGTGGAACATTGTTAACGTCCTGATGTGGTGCCACCAAGCACCATGTAAGAGCATGTGTGTACAATCTACTGTAAACAATGGAAATAAGCTAAAGTCTGCATAGAGCTCTGTTTATAGTTCCAACAGAATAGGCAGTGAAATTTACAACCCAGCATGGTTTGTTTACACGGACTAAAGGTATGGAGGTTTTCATAAAGCCCGCAGCATGTTTTTTTGGTTTTAAAAGAAGTAAAACAAACATTGAGAGCAGGTGGCGTGAAACACATTATATATAGTTCCTAATGTACAGTCAGTTGATTGACTTAATACACTGCTTATGTGTCATCCACTGAACTCACTGTGATTCACCATTTCTCTATTGTAAAAACTTTAATAGTCCAAGTGTAAATTGAATTATTTATTGTCATCAAATTTTATGCAAAAAATGAATTAGAACTATCCTTATCTTTTTATGACCCTGCCCCAATAACAATATTGACTGAAGCATTGCCAAAATGTTTATTTAAATTACACACGCATATCTTGATGTTCAAAACAATGTTTCAGTTGTTACTGTTTTAAATGTTCTAATTCACATTTTTGAAAGGTCCAGTTTCATAGAGTTTGTTACATTGTGAAATTATTATAAAACTAACAAGTGGTATCAGGCACAACAAACCCCACCCCTTGCAGGTATTGTAGCTTATTTTGGCATCAACCCAGCTGATGTCATCATGTCTATGCGTGTGCTGCTGTCAGTATTAGGGATATACCAATACCAATACCAGTACTGGGTATCAGGTCCGATACTCAGCGTATGTACTTGTACTCGTAAAAGTACTTCAATACAACCGCACCGATACCACTTACTGCAGCGTGACATTCGCAGTTAAGTGCAGCAGGTACACGGTGGCGGAGTAATATCAGCAGTGTGGAGATTTTTTTTTTTTAAAAAATGATGGTGACAAAAGTAACGCTGACTGCAAGTAATGTTAAAGACACAGACAGATACGGACGGAGTGTTCTGTCCATCTTCTGCGTACATTCCATTCGTTTTCCAGGTGCTCGTGGATGCGTACCCTGACAGAGAATACCACCGGGAATCGTGGAGGTAGAGGATCTGTTCAAAGAGTGATCAACATTAGTATCGACATTAGTGTTACCTCTGTTGTCGCCATGTTTATTATTACTGACTTTCTTCTTCTCAAAAAAATTTACTTTTCTTCATGGTATTCGGCCAGTATGGTTAATTCAGAGCGGCGCCCCCTGGTGGATTGATTGAGAAACGGTCATTCCAACACATTAAATGTCAGTAGCAGCACTTTGTTACGGTCAGACTAATGACAATGACTAAAGCACATTTTCAAAACTAAGAACTGTAATGGTATTATTAAGCACTTATATCAGTACTCAGAATCGGCAAGTACTCAAATGTAAGTACTTGTATTTGTACTCAGTCTGGAAAAAAGGGGTATCAGTGCATCCCTAGTCAGCATAGACATAGATGGTACAGACAAATTTCGGCCATTATGAGTAAATGGGGAAAAAAAAGATTTAAAAAATTCATAAGAAGTTGGAGCTTTGACCTACTTTTCCCAAAATGTAATCACATCTATTCTGGGTCACTGGCAATCTATAAACCCAATTTGGTATGAATTCAACCAATAGTTTTGCTGCTAAAGTGTTAACAAATATACAAAAAAAGGAACAAACCGGAACAAAACAATCCCCTTTGCCTCCCCTTTGGGAGGGTGGGGGGTTAAAAAATACTTCAAGGTTCATTCTGGACCAAAACTCAGCTGTGAATTGGTCAATGTGTAATATTTGGTGACACCTGGTGGCAAAGTTGCAAATTCTGCCTTCATCTCTCCCTGACCTTGCCACTAAAAATACAAAAGGTTCCTTGTAATAGCTTATATTATTCTCTTTAATTAAGGGATATTACCTCTGGTTCACACCCAGACATAACAGGCAACAGTAATGTACACTGATGATAGAACCTGATATGAAACTGAAAAAAGTCTAATAACAGGTCCAAACTCAGCTACTGTAGAAACACAATAGACTCTGTGAATGGCAACCCCCTCCCTCTGTAGCAGGGGTGTTAAACGTGAGCCAAAACCAGCCTGCCAAAGGGTCCAATCCGGCCCATGGGATGAATTTGTGAAATGCAAAATATAAACTGAATATATCAACAATCAAAGATGTTGAAGTCATTTTCAATCAATCACCTTTCCTTTTTGAAGTGGTTCAAACAATTAAAACAATAGCACAATAACCTATAAATGCTGACAACCCCAAAATGTTATAATTTTTTTTTGTTTTAGTGTGAAAAGTAAAACTACATGATCAAAATGTTTACATTTACAAACTATCCTTTCACAGAAAAATGTCAATAATCTAAAAAACCACAGCCAGAAATTTCTTGAGAAAAATAAGTGCAATTCTAACACCACTATGCCTGTTACCAAATGTTTGTGTCTTTGTAGATTCACTGTGATCTGTAAGTTGTAAGGCACGTGTAAATGAGAAGTTGAGGTAAATATTGTTAAAACTGCACTTTTACTTTTTTGCACTAAAACAAAATAAGAATGTGTAGATATTAATTGGTTATTGTACTGTTTACTGGTCCCACCCCCTTTGGATCATATTGGGCTGTATGTGGTGCCTGAACTGACACCCCTGCTCTATAGGCATAAATGGCAGATTAAAAGGTAACTAAAATCAATAATTCATATATTCAGAGATTAATAAACACAAAAACATTGTGTTTATTATTCTCTGTTCTAAGATCCTCATAAATCCTACAAACTGGACCTTGACACTTGAGAGATGATTTGATATGTATTGTGATAATTACTGAGGTCAAATAGTAAGTTTGTTTTTATCTGCATCACCCTGCTGTAATGTTCTTGTACTACAGAGGACAAAAACCTTTAATGCAGGGGAAAAAAAACCCACCTTGAGTACCTTTTTTACTGTCACTCATCTTCTTCAGATGACGTGGATATTAACGACAGCTCTGTTCTCCAGGGGTTAAAAAGATTAGTCATACAACTCCACACTATCCAACAACAAGGGCAGCAACCACTACACCGCCCCCGCTGGACTTTATTAATGTGAGGAGCCTGCTGTCCAACTAAGTAAATGTTTAAAATCCTGAGGACAAACTGGAAACAGGACAGTGTCTGCTCAAAAGTAAATCACAGCAGACACAGATTAGTAACACTTCAGCATTAGCATGGTCTTTAATTATAGGGATTTTAAACTTGGAAAGCATTGAAGAATGTGTGTGAGATGAGATCCCAGTGATGTAGGGGAGGAAAAGAGATGACTTTGAAAGCATGTGTGAGTTCTTGGACTTCCTAATGACATGCCTTTACTCCCACGTGGTTTGGTATCACTAAATCTGATCTGGGAGCGGGGAGTTTGGTGCCTCTTGGAGTTGTCCATATATAGAACCAGCAATCGCCCTAAGAATGGCTTTCATCACTGTTAATGTCTCCACTGTGCTAACATGACACAATATCTAACATGAATCACTTGATTTCTACACATGAATACACATGAAAAAAAGTGAAACATAAAAGTCAGTTCAGAGCTTTGACCATGTCTGCTGGGACGGTATGAAAAAGTGAGTTGCTTTGTCATTGCACCATATGGTGTAGAATACTTCAAAACCATGCCCTCAGCTGTCTCTCACGTCCAGTGTTGCAATGTTGCCCTGCCTGATCGCCTGAAAAGCTTAAATCCAAAGCCACACTGTTACCTCAGTCTTGTCCTGACAAATAAATTACAGGGTTTGGTCTCTCTTGAAAAACAAAATGGGCAGTGAGGATATCATTATCATCATGGCTGTGTAAACAAAGGAAGCAAACAAAATTAATTTTTGGTTCACAGCTTCAAGGATTCACCTCTCTGAGAATTTAATAACAAACAAAGGTTGCGAATGTTTATACGTTTTATTTTTTCTGCACAAGATATCTGTTCACAGCTGCCCTGAAACCTGTCACTTTTTAGATATATGGATTCATTAAGTGCACTGATCCATTTCATCTCGGATTATTTTATTCACAATTTTTTGAAAACTATTGTAAAATACGGTCATATAACTTTACATAGATGGTGAATGAAAACTGAATTTTTAATTAATTTTTTTTTAATTAAACCTTGATTTTTACCAGATAAAGTCCTACTGACATCCAGATCTCTTTTACAAGGGCGTCCTAGGCAAGGGGTCTTTAGCACATCAGTGATAACACTGCATTTTAAAAAAGGCAATTATTTAGTAATAATAACACAAAGTAATGACAAAAGTTTGACAAAACTTTTAAAGCACAGTGTACTTTAGGTCACCAGCAATTCTTAAAGTGCAAGATTTGGCCAAGGCCAGCAAACAACTAAAAACATAGGTACTGTCCAAAGGATTGTTGCCGTCTAGAGGCTGTCTACGATGGTATGAAAACCTTGTATTGAAATAGGTTCTGGTATTTTTAGTTCCAATTGGAGAGTATTCCAGGCAGAGGGGGCAGCAAAACTGAAGGCTCGCTTCCCCATTTCAGTTTGAACCCAGGGAACATTCAGATAATAAATAATATGCATTTGTTTTGTTCAATTATAAAATGTTAATTCAAAAATGACTGAACAGGGCTTTGGCTGAGGTTTGATGACTTTTTTTAAAATTAAAAACTAAAACTAATTTCTATGCATTTTTCATCATATCAGAGTAATATAATTAAATATTTAGGCAATACCTACAAGACATACACTCTGGTCACTGACAGGCCAGATCAAGTGAAAGTGAACATCAGTGTCAAAAATTGAAGTTTCACCTATCATTCACATATCAACTCTATTTTATGGAACTGTTCACAAAATGTCAGTATCACTTGTAGAAAAAAAGATACAAAGATATAATCAATATGAAATGAAAGCTAAAAAAGACTAAAATATGTAAATGAACTATTAACTTTAATGATAATATTTTTTCTTGCTTGTATAAGTGATATTTTAAGTCTGTGAATCTGTAGGAACTAATTATTCAACAGTACAAGAATATAGAAAGGTTATGTACAATTAAATTATTTGTAAAATATGCTCTGCTATTAGCTGTATATATGACTTCAGTTGTACTATGCATGTTAATAAAAGTTTATTAGCATATTTGTAGTGTTTGAGTTCCAGCAAAGTCTTTTAGTATGACTACTGAACAAAGTGACAAACTGTCGTCCCTGTGTCACAACATATTTGTGTTCACAAAAACTTATCATTTAAACATTTTTATCCCATATTGATCACAATTGTAGTTTAACATCATAGTTAAAACCCGATGTTTCATTTGGTATCAATTTATTATGAGAACAGCATGTTTTGTAAATTTGCATAGAGTAAAAAAAAAAAAAAAGATGTTCATTTTGAGTCCCTGTGTCACACAGCAATAATTTAAGTATGTTTACTCAAAAACTTAATTTCTGTAAATTGTAACGTGTCATGTGAAAGTACTGAGACCTATTCATACATGTATTAAACATGGAGACAAGTTATTTAGTTTTCGACACAGAGCTTATTGAACATGAAATGTGTCCTCCTGTCACCGCTTGATCTGGCCCTGATGCAGTACACACTATGCCTATATTTTCCAAACTGTGCAGCATACATCTCCAATAGCATCGTTTTCTGATTGACTGTACAAACTGGGAATGAGCCATATACAATGGAATTTGTCTCACCACATTTTGAGACTGAAACAAAAATATTTGTATTGTACTTCTCATTATAGCATAAAATTTCCCTTAACTGTTGCATCTGTGTTGAAATAGACTGCACATTAAACATCTGTAATCTTCAATGTCTGATGTCCTTGTAACTTTACAGTTACACAGTTTACAGTTTTTGTTATATGACTTCTCAGAAGGATCCTACAGATTGTTTTATCAAAGTCAATTAAAGCTGCAGTGCAAGATATTTTTTTAGCGTCACTGACCAAAAATTTAATAAACGCCACTAAGCCTTGTGGTTTGACAGGACATAAGACTTCCTTACTTATGTTTTCGGGCTGAAGAATGTGGACTCTGTGATCAGCTTCCTGACCAATCACAGGTGTTTTCAGACAGGTTGGGAGGTTCATATGTGACTGACAGCTGTAACTCGGTGCTTAAATTCAGTCAGTTGTGACCAGGATGTGATTCTACTGCTCTACTCCATGTCTCAACACGGAAGTATGGAAAAATGACTTCACTTTTCCATAACAGTGTTAGATCATCTACCTTCATATTCACTCTTTTGATTTAGACCAAAGGGAGAGATCTGCAAAAGGAAGGTGTGTGTTTTCAAATTCTTGTATTTGTTCCCCATGAGTTTGGCTCCTGCAGCTACTAGCACAGGACACAAGGTTAGTGAGTTTATTTCAGTTTGTTTATAATGATACTTAAAGTGTCTGTCCCAACAAAAGTGTTCAAGTTTAGTCCACATTAAATTGTGGACTTAAAGTTTTTCATATTGTTTAACTGCTGCTAAAGTAATAATGAAAAAGAATTACAGTAAATCCATCAGCTACAGGTCCAGCCTCTGAACTCTGATGTGCAGCGAGTCTGATTTACACAAATAATTTAGAGTTATGCAAGTGTGTAAAAATGTTCTTGACTCATTAAAAAATAATGCAAAATTAGACCACAGTCTAGGTAATGGATTGAAACACTGCAGCTGTATGTAAAGGAAAATGTTCATAGTGTTTACTGTTTACTTTTATTTAATCTAGAAATTGCCTATTGTCCATTTTAATAGCATCTAGTGACGTCCTGATCTGGAATTTTTTGCTTCTGATCCGACCTGATTTTTTTAGTGATTAGTTTTGCCTATACCGATCCAATACTGATCCGATTTGGACTTTTTACAATTAAATTTTGATTTAAATTTGCAGATATTATTTATAGGTTATTATGCTATTATTTTCTTGAGATCACAGTTGGGCTGAATGTGGAACCTGAACTAAAACAAGTTTGACACTTTTGACTTATAATGACTTTAGTATAATTTTTGCACTTTCCAAATGCATACTGTGGGACAAATTAGAACCTTATATTTTCCACTGTTGTAGTGTGTGTATGAACAGGTCCATCCAGGTATTATATGGGGGTGCGTTCGGTGCCGTGCATTAGTGATGTGAAGCGGGTTACTCGCGGGTTGGGTTGGGGTGGGTCAAAAGAATGTCAGTTTATTTGCGGGACAGGTTAGGTCGGGTCAAATAATTCCACAAAAGCCCTATGGGTTAAAAAAAAAACCTGACTCGCGCATCACAACCGGACCTCATAATGAGTACAAAACCAAAGAAAAACTTAGTCTGGTTTTAACTCTTTATAAGAGGTGAGAAAATTGTGATTCAGATTGTAGATCGTAACTACCTACAAGCTTGACAAATCATCTTCATGACGCGTAACTCAGCCCTATATCATATTAGTCTACACTCAAGGTTACCTAACTTTTGGTTCTTGCTAACACATTTAGTCCTACTAACTATACTGACTACTAAGATGTCAATCAAAATGTGCTCTGTCACATTTATCCGGGTTGACAATGGGAGAAATTATCTAAACAGCAGAATGAGATGTTTAAATATGAGGCTTTCTGATAGGAAATAATGTTTATTTTGTCTCAGATTTTTGCAGATGCTTAATGAGATACTCAGCTTCCATAACACATGCATTTTTACTATTTTAAGTCAGATCTCCAGAGGTTCTAATACCACAAACTGTTTATGTTGCAAGCTCTCTGTGAAATACTGTAACTCCACTAATACTCAGGCCATTTAAAATTAACCTGAGCAGAAAGCTTTTGCACCACTGTGCTGCAATGAAAAGCAGATTATATGCTGAATTTGAATACATGGTATAAGATTTTTAGTTCGCCAAATTGTACATGACAAGCAGTAGATATGAGAGGGATTCCAACACAACCTGATGTTTAAAAAAAAATTAAATAAAAAATCAGACTTTCAGAATTAGCAGGGTGCACAGCGTCCCCTCCTGAGGGTTATTCAAAGGTGATGTGAGGTAAGGGTGCTGTAAGCTGCTGCTGCTCCTTCCACATATCGGTGCTATAGGGACACACATGTACTGACTGAATGAGTAATGACCCACAAGATACTGGTTAGTGGCTCTGACTAACCTTGACACCTCAGCAGTAAAATCACAGCCAAGGACACAACAGATTCATCCAAAAATACATTTTCCCAGGAGAAGCAAGGATGGATTTTAATTAACCAGAGGTTTTTTTCTTCTATAGTCACTGCCATCCCTGATAACACACCTGCACAATTGATTGAATTACACATCAAATGATACCAATTCAAATTCCAGCCGGATCTGACACTTGGAGGGAAAAACCAGTGACAGCATCAATGCTTCGTCACTTCAGGTTTCATCCAATCAGACATTACTTTGCCACTGGCAGCAGGTGACAAAAAAACATAGTGTTCTACTGACACCTACAGGGACCTGAAAAATTACAATTCGGAATACAGACTACAGGATACCAGTTTTTAATATTTAATATCCAACATATACTGTATATATACACACACAAGAACTGTGAATAAACAGTTTAGATAGCATGTTTCAAAAGTATGTGAATAAATATGTGAATGAAATACACTGTTTTTTCGCTGTTTCCTGAATGCAGAGAGAACCAACACAAGCTTTATGATATACCATAACACATTAAAATACATGTACTCACCCCTCCCATTGTTATTCCGTCAATAAGAGCAATATATGGTTTCTTGCAAGTTCCTTCAAACAAACAAAAACAATGTGTAAAAACATAGGACATTTAAACCCCAAAACTGATCAGCATTAGAAGTTGGTTAGAATTAGTAAAGTAGGTGTAGCTTTGGGTGGAAGTCTAAAACTTACCAATAGCATTGTTCAGAATATATTCTTCACGGAAGAAGTCCTGTGCAAGAGAGTCTCCGACCTTTCCTGCTTCTGTGACCGCTGAGGTAAACAGGT
Organism: Sphaeramia orbicularis; assembly: GCF_902148855.1. Taxonomy (NCBI): domain Eukaryota; kingdom Metazoa; phylum Chordata; class Actinopteri; order Kurtiformes; family Apogonidae; genus Sphaeramia; species Sphaeramia orbicularis. The sequence goes on along the minus strand of NC_043977.1, from coordinate 49,546,420 downwards.
AACATAACAGCAATGAACCGACACATTTTATCAGTGCATGTCTACCACCCTGTTCACTTTCATTTTGAGGGTGGGTTTGTTTGTTGTTAGCTTTATGGCTGTTTATTATCATTTCAGGGTTCGGCCAAAATGTTCTCTTCTGAGCCAATACTGATTATAATTATGAGCAATCAATAGGATCAATTTACATTTGTACTAAAAAATTGTGAAACTTTACAGGAATGTTCTTGAGGTAAAATAAAGCTGAAGCACATCCTCCCTTATGTCTGCTGTGTGTGTTGTCAAGAGATGAAAGGCTGAAATTTCTGTGTGTTTAACCAGAGCTTTGTCTCCCAGGTAGAACTGGACGGTAAACGAGAAGTGCAGAAAGAGGAGAGAGCCATATAACTGGAGTTACTGCATTTTTATGTTGCTCACCCCACGCATGCTGCTCTTATTGAACCAGAGGGAAACACATGATAAAGGTAGAGGACATCTGCCCACACTGATAGAGGGTCAGAATTGGAAGTAAATTTATAAAAATTTGAATTTTATTATTGATATTGCTGCCGACAGAATATTGCTTGTGATCCCACAGTGGAGATGCAAACAGAGGCAACTCCATGACAGCCTATGAAAGACATTTTCAAACTCATTTATTTTACTGGATTAAAAATATACAAATATAAATGTGAATATCAGCTCAGTAATTGGCCTATGCCAACTTCCAATTTATTTCATCCCTTAATAGGGACAATGTCTGCAAATTAACCAGAGTAGGATGTCCTTTATACAGAGCATTATATATTCTGCATTTCATATCTTACATGTAATGTCAAATAATTGGTATTTTACCTCTGATGTCTCCACCAGCACAAAAGGCTTTTCCTCCCACTCCTTTGATAATCACGATGTCTGTCTCTGAGTCTTGCTCCCATTTCTAAAATGGCAAAGAAGCTGATTTACAGATTGTTTATCACCAAAAACAACAAGCCAACCTCTTCAAATGAACATGAGCTGATATGACAGCTAGAGGGCAAACTATAGAGGGTAAACTATTTATATGACTACCACCAAGCATGAAAAAGGATTTTTACAGATTCATACTATTTACTGATGATATAAGAAATATATAACACTGAAAAGATGCATCTATCTTTGTCATTTTTACAATTTTCACAAATATCCTTCACTTACTGATAACTGCTATATCAGTCGGCAATGGAGGTCAAGGGTTAATTTCTAAAAAGAACATGCAATGCACTGGTTGTGTGGAAATGGTTCAGTTTCCAAACAGATGACACTCAACAGTCTAAAGTACAAATTATGCCATAGATGCAGTGCATCTAAAAGGCAGCAGCACAACAAATTCCTTTCACTCAGTGCATCTTGCTGAGTCACTCACTACATTTACAAGCACACCAACAGATTACATTACTGGAAATGGCTAATATTGTGAATTTGATACAGGTCGTGTAAACAGCAAACTCGGTTTAGATATGTGTAGTTTGGCCCTTTTCCATATGGAGCACTACCATGTGGTTGGTTAATGATATTACTCAAGTTCGTGAGGACTGACTGTATATTCAGAATAAGTCTCAGCTGGTATTTTTATGTATGTCCGTGCATCTCTGTGCCCAAAGCCCATTTCCATTTAAAATCAATTTCAGCACCACAGATACTTGTGTTTTGGTGTATAGTATTCCGTGCTCATCATATACTTTCATCTTAGTTTCATCTTTCAATCTGAATTCCACATCAGCCTGCTCAGATATTAAGAGATTATCAGATGAATAATGTTGTCATTCCCAGGACTTTATAAATCAATTGCACACATGAAATCAAATGAAGATCTATATTACTGAGATAGTTTTTAAGCCATATCCTCCAGCTGTAGATCTAGAGCACTGGTGGTGTTGAATAACACACAATCGGCCTCATGCACCAACATTCTGTTAAATTTCTCTTATATTTTCTTTTCTTATTTTTTAAGAGAAAATATAACAATAATTTAACATTTGGTTTGGTGCAGCCGAAGTTGAATCCTCTCATTTTTTCTCTTAACAAAAACTTAAGAGGATTCAACTCTGAATGCACCAAACATTCTTGCTGTCCCAAATCTGCTCTTATTCAGGTGCGCTGAATGTTGAATCCAACTTGATTGTAAATGGGACAGGTGTGGCCAGTTGTTTGTAAGAACCACATGTGACACCCACTAAACATCATTAAAGGGTAGAGGTTGTGGCATGTTCAAATAGCTGACTCTGGGTCAGTATTTTCAGACATGCCACCAAAAAGGGCGTAAGAAATAGAAGAACTTTAGCAGCAGCAAAACTGAAATACTTTTAAATCAAGTCAAACAAAGGAAACATTTCAACTTTCAGATGGTCAATATTGGTGTCACAGGAACAACAAAAACACAGCAGTGGCCACACATACGTGATGCTGTGCATGCCATGTCAGCAGAGGGATGAGCATTGACAGGGATCCAAAGAAAGTAGCTTGATATAAGAATAGGTGTTCTATAGTTTTGCAAGTAAAAGTACTAAAAAAGCGGGATCCAAGTCATATTCTCTTGGAGGAAAAATATGGTATTTCATCTTGCAGTCAAAAAAGAAAATTATTTTATAAGTGTAGGCTGGCTATAAGGAAAACAACCAGACCAACACATATAGACTATGGCTGCATCAGGGTCTGAATGAAGAATGAATGAAAAATAAATAAATAAATAAAAAGGATATTTTTCACTGCAAGTTGGGGAGCCATAGTATTTTTCCCTTTCCAAGAAAATTTGAAAGGACTTATTGGACACCCCCCATCTTTTTTATTTATTTATGGGCTATCATGACAAAAACAGATTTTAGAGATAACAAATTAAGGTGGAAAAATACTTATTTCCACTGTGCCCCAAAGATGTCCCTTTGTTTAAGTTTTGCTTTTATTATTTCTGATACAAAGATGCCTAGGCGATGCTCCACGTGTCAGTGATGCTGCTGTGTGTAAAATTATCTGTATTATTATTGTTGTATTATTATTTTGCATTATTATTGTATACAACAATTTCCCCTGGGATTAATACAGTATTCTGATTGTGATTATGTGTTTCTGTGTTCCTAAAATTCAAAACGTGTTTCTGTGCATTGAACAAATACTTCCTGGGTTGTGATGTTTTTCTCTTATCTTGGTAAGAGTGCACTCAACCACTCGTAAAATTTTCTCTTGCCCAATGTAACGACAAAAATAAGAAAACACTGGTGAATCCACAAACTTATGGGTACTAACAAAATAAGAGAATATGTAGGGTGTTAGCAGAAATAAGAGATCATTTGTTCATATATGGTTTCTTACATGAGGACCTATATGTAAAAAACCAAACAACATCAAAGGCCAAAGCAGCAGTCCAGTACTCTAACCTTGAGCTTGGGGTAGATCTGTCTGATCATGGACAAGTTGAGAGCATTCAGGACTTTGGGTCTGTTCATGGTGATCACACCAGCTCTGCCCACTTTGTCCAGGAGAATGTCCGGCTCTGCCTGACTCGACATCTGTTCCAAAACACACAGGGATACACCGAAAAGGACATTAACACTGAGCCCATTTACATGCACAACAGTACTCCAATCATTATCTGATTTCTGAAGTTATCAGATTATTATTGATCATGTAAACAGGATAATCTGATATGTTTTATTAGATAACAGCAGTAATCTGATTATGAGATATTAGATTAACCCACCTGGATTTCTCTGCAATACTCCAATGTCTTCCTGCATCTATACAGGTTAATCTGATTTATTTAGTTATTTTACATCTGCACATGTGTAAAAACAATTAGAATAATAGAAAACAGAAGTTATGTAGTCAAACATGAGCGGAAGACAATAACAGGAAACAAAAATTAATGTTCTTGGTGACAAAATCCCTTCAGAGAAAAATTAGGATGAGGCCTGATGTGAAAAAACAATAAATCAGTAGAAAACAATTGAAATACAAACCAACGCTGAACAGTCAAGGTTGTGCTTTTCTGATTTTATTTTACATAATAGGACTGTGCACTGAATGTGTTAATAAGGTGTGCAACTTGCTATAAGTGTTTACATCAGTCACAATTATTTCATGAGTGCTACAAATCAGATGGTGAAACTTACAATAACATATTTTATTATTATTTTGATACGGTTTACCATAAAATATGATTATCACTCTTTTAATCACATCTCACTCCATAATTTTTCTTCTGCTGTGAGTTCAATGGAGATCTAGCAGTGGTTTATTTTGATTTCACACCTTAGCCCAGTATTTCAGTAATGGGCTTTGTATATTTAAGTGATATCAAATATGCCAAATTTACATCTTTGATAATAATGTTTTTTGTTGTTTTTTTTTAAAAATATATTAGCATTAAATTTTTAAAGACCATAGGAAACCCTGATCATCACAGACATAATATCTCAGCCAAAAGTTTATGTTTTTAATGTAATCACAACTACATGATAAATCTTCGCATGTACTTCAGTTAGAAAGTCATAAGTGTTTCTGGCAACTGATCAGTTTTCCAGTTTTCCTCTTCCCGTAAATAACAATACATCACTTGTGACTGTTGAAACAATTGGCACAATCATGCATTTTCTACTGTTAACATTTCAGTTTACATATTAACTTTCTGATTCTGGAAAGTTGCAGCTTTTCCGTGGCTTGACTCTGTTTCACTTCCTTTTCAAAGATTGTTCATGCAGGCAAACAGTAGCACCTGTCCAACACTGCAATAATATAAATATGCTATGGAAGGATACAAAATGCTGCATAACAAGTTTTTAATTGTTACGCATCTCCTTCTGCTGAGGCTTATTAAACAACAGCAACATGATGGACATTAGTATATTGGTACAGTCATATTTTCGCTATTGCCAGTGGAAATTATAGTAGCTTCAGTGCAGCATTGTGTGAGATGTTTCAGAAGACTTTACTCACCATGTGACCCTGGATTCGCTGCAATCTGTACAGGCTCCGCAGTCTACAGGAAAGAGCCCGGACAGAGAGATGGTATTAGTGCATTACAACAGGATACAAATGGTGTCTGAACCAAGAATTTCTTGCTGTCATTATAATTGTTCCTATTCATATTAGCAATGTAATAACCCTTTTAATGTGCTTGGAAGGCAGTAACAACCGATTATTTTTAATGTATTTTCTTAGTTACATTCATAACTAATGATTTTGTTTATTATGCTTTAGTCTTATGACAGGTGAAGTTATTACTGTTATTAGAAAATATCAGAAATATTGAAAAATGTTGTGTATAAAACAAGAGCATTATCAGATATGAAACAGAAGCGCATACAATACAAAGTACATCCAAAAAAAAAAAAAAAAATTGATTCTTCGAATAAAAGTAAGAAGTTAAAAGATCAGCAGCTTTTGTTTAATATGACAAATAAAAATAACAGACATTTCATCCTGAACACACTCAGCACAAACACGGGGGAGTTTGACCTATGATATACTTTCAAAACAGAGTCACATATCAGTGCGTAAATACAAACAATTAATGCCTCTACCTCAACCTGTTCACACCATGTTTGTCATTTTTCAACAACACAAATGTCACCTAGCAGTCAAGTCAAGCAGAGAGAAAACACCGGCTTCATCGTTAAGGGCCGTGAGTAAAATCCCGCTGTCATTCTGTTACATACCTGCAAGCATGTGTCAGGACCGTCAGGGACATTGTTACTTTTCACCTATTTCGTGTGCTTAAGTGGCTGCACTTTAAGATGCTGCTTGCTTTTCAGTCTTGCAGTTTCTTCGTTTACTTCCGGGGAGAGGTGGCATAGTACGCTCTGATTGGCCAGCGTGGCTTGCGTCAAAGGGGTGGGGGCGGTGGAAGCATGGCTCGCGTACCGTTTGTTTACTGACACTGCCCTCTGCTGCGTGGAGGACAACACAGAAACAGTACATTCACAGAACAACTCACACATTTTACACTTTACCTCTTACTAAAAGACTAGACTATAAAAGACTCTGAGTCCAGACAGACCCTATTCCAGGATGGATGCATCAGCGGGGTGAGGGGAGGAGTGGATGAGATGATTACCCATCATGCCTAGTGCCAACAGTACAACCATGTGGGTGCAATGTTATGATCTGGGGTTGCTTTAATTTGACAGATCTAGGCAGAGTAACAGTATGTGTCCATAAAATGAGGTCAGCTGACTTCCTGGGGTTACTGAATGACCAGGTTTCAAGATCAGTGGATTTTTTTCTTCTCTGATGGCACAGGCAGATTACAAGATGACAATCCCAGGATTCATCAGGCTCAAATTGTGGAAGAATGGCTCAGAGAGCATGAGCTATCATTTCCATACATGGATTGTCCACCACAGAGTCCAAACCTGAACCCCACTAAATATCTTTAGGATGTGATGGCGAAGATATTACACAATGGTCCAACCATTATCAATACAAGACCTTGGTGAAAAATTAATGCAACTATGGATGGAAAGAAATGTGCAATTTAGTCTAACGTTGCAAAATCATTGCAAAAGATGCCACATTGAAATACATGTCATAATCAAAACTATGGGTGGTTCAACAAAATATTGTATAAATGACTTCTCGTTTTCATTGTATAACTAGAAGCACTCGGAGAGCGTAGACCTCCGCCAAGGCTGATCAGTGCCCCCCCCCCCCCCCCCCCCACGCCAAGGCGGTTATGTTTTTGCCAGGGTTTGTTTGTTTGTCTGTCTGTCTGTCTGTTTGTCTGTCCGTTAGTGTGCAACATAACTCAAAAAGTTATGGACAGATTTTGATGAAATTTTCAGGGTTTGTTGGAAATGGGCCCCCCCGTGGGCCCCCCCACCCCCAGTCACCACCAAAATTTAAGCATTTCTTCCTTATCCCATTTCCAACAAACCCTGAAAATTTCATCAAAATCTGTCCATAACTTTTTGTGCCAGGATTTTCCTGTGACTATGTAAAGGGATTGTAGAAGCCAAAAATGTAATAACAACTGATAACATAATAAATTTATCATTTTTAAAATGTAATAGGCCAATAACGTAACAAAAGTCCTGAACTGATAACATGATAACTTTTGGCCAATAATGTAATAACTTAGACAAAGCTTCAGTGGTTACACTCACCCTGCTTTTTTTTTTACAATCCTACAATTTGCAAAAAGAGTCATGTTTTGATTATGATCACTTTATTTTTATTTTGTTGGAACTATGCATTACTATGAAATATAATATGAAACATAATACATCTTAAGCATTGTTTTTAGTTATTATTCTATCAGGAGATGATTAGACACAATGTTTAATTACATGTGTTTGTTTTTTATTGTAAGTGAATACAAAATGGATTTTTAACATGGTAGGAGCTTAATTATTGATTAATGTTAAAGAAAGATGGAAGAAGGTTTCTTCATTTCCTGAAATCTTCCTTTAGTCAGAGCACTGCTGCAGGAGCTGCTAGAGGACTGGAGGGAACAGAATCATAACAATTAGTTATAATAAAACAATAAATGTAAACTATAATAATGGAGTTTGCTAAAAACATTAATTTAGTTTTCATATAAAAATCAATTTTTCCTTAAAAAAAGTAGACATCATCTAACTGATATTTAGCATTATTTAGTGCTAAACTGGCTTTTCTCACTGTAGTTACTCCACTCACTGTGCTCTTGCAGAGAAATGGACAGTTACTGCTGTCAATGTTTATGTTCATGTCCATGTCCATGTCCATGTTTATGTTCATGTTCATGTCCATGTCCTTGTTCATGTCCATGTTCATGTCCATGTTTATGTCCATGTTCATGATCATGTTCATGTTCATGTCCATGTTTATGTTCATGTCCATGTTTATGTTTATGTTCATGTTTATGTTCATGTTTATGTTTATGTTCATGTTCATGTTTATGTTCATGTTTATGTTTATGTTTATGTTCATGTTAATGTTCATGTTCATATTCATGTTCATGTTCATGTTCATGTCCATGTTTAGGTTCATGTCCATGTCCATGATCCTGACCATGGCCCGGTTTGTGTCCATGAGAGCCTCCATGGGGCTGGGGAGGGTGTCCCCCTGGATAGCCAGAGGGGTACTGGTTAATTTAATGCAAAACAGATAAGAATAATCCACATCTGATCATTTCTGTTATACATTGATGTTTCTGTTCCTACAATTTATATTATCATATTCAGGTAATTTTTATCTCTTACACAGACAAAAACAACCTTTTTCATCTGCAAATTCAGCTTATCTGTAACAGGTACATTTGCTCAATTTTGATCATTCAAAGGTCAACAGCGCACTTAACTAAAATTTTGCATTCTGTTAAGGCTCAGGCTAAGGCTGGTACTTACAACAAGGAAACAGGTTTTTTTTTCTTCTGTCAGTGCGCTCTATTTTATAATTTTTCATAATTATGAGTTCAACCAAAGTGAATTTTTCAACAATTATGAAGCTAAATAATTACCACAATTTTAAAAACAAACAAAAAAATAACATTTAATTTGTTTTATAGAGGTGATAGAGAACTCTGTGGTTTTATTTACCTTGGCTGTGGCCAGACATTTCAAATCCTCAGATCCTGAAACAACACCATGAATAAATCATTATTTTTTTTACTTTCAACCTATAAATATAATTTCTGGATGGAATAACGTCCGTATAAAGTGAGCTGAGGAGAACTTACTGTGAGCTGGAGTGCAGATCCACTGACCCAGGAGCCACTAGCTGCTCCTTTTATTAGAAACCCCACCTCAAGCTGAGGCAGCCCATCATCATCATTGGGGGCAGAGCTTGCCCTCCCACTCTAACATTTTTTTACTCTGTTGCCTAAATGGGTGTGTGTGCATTATATTTAACACAAACTAATAATGGGCCATACTCTTAGATGTGGATTCCAACCCAAGGTACACCCTGTAACATCCTACTATTTACAATTGCATAGCATTGTTTAGGTTATTTAGGTTGCACATATTTAATTACACTGAGACCAAATTTGGATGTTCAAGCAGTCAGGTATTCATTCTTCTTTATTATATCAGAATTTGTACCCTTCTATTCTATTTTTTGTTTTTTTGGTTGTTGTTTTTTTCATCCTTTCAGAAAATCATATGAATTTCACATGGGGTCACAGGTGAGGTCCTGTGAGGTAATGTGAAATTATGGCTGTACCCCTGAAGTGAACACGTTTACATCCTGTATTGAAAATGTATACTGTTACTCAGGATGTGATTTGTCAAAAAAAAAAAAAAAAGAGAGAGAGAGAGGGGGTGGGGTGGGGATGTGGGTGTTTGTTTGTTTTTTTTCATCATGAAAAAACAAGCAATCAACAGGCCTAATTCTTTTTGAAGTTAATGATAGGCCCTATTACACGTCGAACAGTTGAACATTCATCTTTAATGTAAGTGTTTAAGGACATGGAGGTAGGTTTTAAGGAACCCCAAAATGTCCATGTGCCATTTTCAGTACTTGAGCTCTAAACTTAGCAGGCACCACACACAACCTGAAATACATCTTGCCCACCAAATGACCTTCACATCCACTTACCAAGTAACAACTCATCATGAACAAAATAACCCTGAGCACTATCTCCAGTTTGATCATGTGGCACAACCTGGTCCCACAACACAAACAGAGACATGTCTGATTTCTGCACTTTAATCCACTGGTCTATAGACGCAGATGGACACAGACCACACAGTGAAACCGGATCAATCAATGCCTTATCAATATTAGTTATTGCGACAGGATCAGATACAGTTTAACTCTGTGTGTGTCACTGCGCAGACTGGACTGAGGTCAACAGAGCTCTGGCAGGAGACTTCTGTAGTTAGAAGTTTGGCTACAACAACAGATGGTGGTGGGCCAGTAGACCAAACTGCACTCCCTCTAAAGCGGGGTGGGCAGTCCTGGTCCTTGAGGGCTGGTATCCTGCATGTTTTAGATGTTTCCCTCTTCCAACACACCTGATTCACATGATAGGCCAATCATCAAGCTCTGCAGAAGCCTGATAATGACCTTCAGGTGTACTGGAAGAGGGAAACATCTAAAACATGCAGGATACCGGCCCTCAAGGACCTGGACTGCCTACCCCTGCTCTAAAGGTAAAGCAGGGCCAACACCAACTGAAAATACACCTTTAACCAGGTCACAGTCTAAGACCACGATATGTGGTGGCACAGGAACAAAGCCAAGTTCCATTCCCTGCATAACCACAAAATCATCAGCCTCAGAGTCACCTGCCGTACCTTGATGTCCACGCTCACCCCTTCAGCCAAAGTCACGTGTGCATCTGTGATGAAAGGCTCAAAGCTATGGCAGGCTGCCTCCGCGCCTCCACCGCCATAGCGCTGCCAACAGTTCAGTTCAGGTGAAACTTAGTGCGAATTACATAGGCTATAGGTGTAAGAAATCTCAGTCACAACCTGCCTGTTACTTAAACTGCTTTTTAATCATTGACGGGGTTGTCCCCCTGAGGATGAAATTCATGCAGCAGAAGTAGGGATCTAAAAACCAGAGTGGGGTTGATCCCCCCCCCAACAAATCGCACCCTGGATACTATTACTTAATTGCATTAGCTAAGGCCAGCATGCATTCATATTGTATTATATGGTCGGTCAGTTAACCTGCTAATTAGCGGCCATTGGCATGTTTTATACAACATGTAATTTCTCAAACACTTGAAAGTACTTGGTGTTAGTGTTGGTCATTTTGGTTTTTGTTTTACTGCTGTATTATCTTGGTTAGTTTCTCCCCTCACTCTTCCTCAGCCTCCAATATCTTGCCCAGAAATGTTCACTTTGTTTTCTAAATTAACATGATGGCAGTGACAGAGAGGGTTAATGTGGGGCTTTCAAATGGCGGTCCACAAACAATGAGGCTACATCCAACATCACAAAAGTGCTCCAGTTATTACATACATTCTAGATGAAACTCATATCAATTCCAGTGTGAAACCATTTCGATTATGTGTTAAACCTTTGTTACAGATATAAACTGTGTATGAATACCCTCCGTGATGCTACCCACTGGCTTGTGAACTGTTATTTGAAGTCTTGAGATGGAAGCCATTACCATGTTTGTTTTATGGAAAGTGGATGAAGGTGGAGAAGAATGAAGGATGGAACTGGAATTTACTGAAAACACTTCATTTCATTTTATTTATCTATTTAGACAGGGACAATGCACAATATACATTAACCTTAAAAAGGAGAGATGTAGTGTGCCAGGTAGCACTAGTGCTAATTTCTGCAGGCTGATGTTATCATTAAAAACTTAGCACATTAAATTAAAACAGTGGAATAATAAATGTAACAAAGAATTCCAGCTGCTAAATAAATGTTAACATAGTTGTGACAGCAGTCATGACAACGTCCTGAAGTGTATAATAAGTTAATTAGCAGCCTAGTTGACAAAGCATTTAACTGAATGCAAATTAATGCTAACATCAGCTACTGCAGCTAAGTCATGCCAATAATTTAGTAAGTAAACTTGATATGAAAGAATCTTCTCTATTTAAAACAACTGTAGCAGAGTTTCCATTAGCGAAGAAAGTGAGTTTTATTCAGTAAACGAGAGCTCTGAATGTCAGCAGTGGAGCTAACGCTAGCTGTCAGTCAAAGCCCACATACACACTCACCTGTCAATCAAATTGGTCAGTCCTTCAATCATGTATAGCATTAAACCTACTATGATATAAACAGGTGATTTATATAAAAATTCATCCCCTCCACATTTGTCCCAAATTGCAAAATTAACTCCCAGGCTGTAAAAGTTTATTTCCATTCTATGTTAACATGGCTCTATGGGGATTGACACTCTTCTGTTTTCAGGTCCTGCTTTTTTCCCACTTGGTTACAATGTGCTAATATGGTTCCTATATACAGATGTGATCATATGTCCACATGTTAAAATGTTTTACTCATCATGTTTTACTTACTAATAACTTTATAGTCTGTTCCCAGTAAAAACAGAAATTCATCTTTTGTCACAGTTTTAAGACAAAGTTTAAAAACCACACTCAGGCATTAAAAACACCTCAACACAATCAAAAGCACAATACAATGGATAAAAACAAGTAAAACACATAAAATGACTAAAACCACTAAAACCACAGTGCAGTCTGTTTTGTGTAGTTAAGAGCAGCTGTTGCAGAGGGGATGAAAGATTTTTTGTAGATGTTTTTCCTGGCCAGTGGGGTTCTGTAGAGTCTGCCTGGTGGCAGCAGTGGAGTGGAGGGGAGGGGGGGTCCACAGTGATGAGAATGGCTTCCTCATCACCAAGTGTCTATACAGTTCACACAGAGGGAGTTGGGCTGTTTGAGTGATTTTACTGGCCTGATTTATTATTCAAGGGTTAAAATGTGTTTGCTGATGTTAAAGGATCTGAGCCTCCTGAGCAGGTGAAAATGCTGTTGTGCCCTCTTGTACACAGAGGGCCAGATCTACTAAGATCCCAATTTGCATGTGTAAATGGCTTTTGCACTAAATGATTTATATTGATGTGCAGTGATTACAACAGATTGTGATCCTATAGCGCCTTCTTTAGTGTACTATTTTATTTTGAAGGTCTCACATTCTTCTTCGTGTGTTTTTTGTTGAGTTATACTTCCGGCTTTTACCTCATAGTGTGGAGCCGCGGATTTGAGAATGCGGTAAAAAATGTATAAAATATAATTGATGATTTTTATTGTTTGTTTGAGACTTGTTTGAACCATTTTGTATGCCTTTTGTTTACTTTGTTCTGTTTGAGTATCTCCGTGTTTGTCCGGTTTACCGTTGTAATGTGTAGACGGAGCTAAGCGTTGGCTAGCAGAGACGGCTTCATTCGGGACATTAGATAGCGCCCTCGGAGAGTGGAGCGAGGTGCAGTGTTGTGTTAGTATGTTAATTATTGTGAATGTTTAGTGTGAATTGTTTTTTAAACTGTATATTGTGTTGCTTTGTGGGTTTTTTTGTATAGTTTTCACAGTGTTACAAACTGAGATTAAAGCACCTTTATGAAACGCTCTGGATCTGAGACTTTAATCCGAGGGACCGCTACAGCATGTACTAATTTGCCAGCGCAATCTAGAATTTTGCGTGTGAGGTTGAACCGCGGTTTGTGGGTGATTTACAAAGATTGCTTGCGCAAATGTCAACAGGTGCAAAGTCTTGCAGACCACCCTATTTAAATGAGGATTTTGTATGCGCTAAAGTGCTCTGGGATACGCCAGCACTAATATAAAAGGTGGGGTCTGAGATCTTAGAAAAACGGTTTGAGCTAGCTACATTTTGAAAATACTCAGTTCAAAAGTCCAAACCCCTTTCTTCAGACGTCCCTCCAAAGCCACGCCTCCAGAGTACTGGCACGCACAATGCTTGTTCCCGAGGGTTCACCAGCGCTGCACAGCAACAATTCACCAGCTGAGGCTCTGCTCTGCTCCGTACCTGGGTTGGGCTCCGACGCCGTCTACGGTCCGGTCCGGTCCATCCGAAACGTCTCCGCTGATGCTCCGTTCTCTGCTTCACTCCCGTACACCTCGGGCTCCGACGCCGACTACAGTCCCGGCTGATCTATCCATGCATACCTCATTCAGTTTCTTCTAACACCCCCACTCTTCCAGAACAGCCCCAGTTCAGACCTATGTGACTAATGTTGCATTTCCTAGTGGTTTATGTTAGTGACAAAACAGTTTGCCGGTGAACTTTCCATCCTAATATAACTAATATAGCCAAGTTCTGGCTACGCTTCCTGTACAAGCGCTCCAGCCTCTGGGTACGCGCAGGGGGAGGAAGGGGGGAGGGGTGAATGATAGTTGAGTTTGATAGACATATCACTGTTCAGTGATTTCGAGTGGGCGCTCAAAATGATTGGATAGTGTTTTTTCAGTCCTGCCCGTTCCACAGGTGACTGATTTTTTTAATTTTTGTGTTAGAGCATTTAATTAATTAGTTGTAATCGGGGTGTGAAGGGGATTTTAAGGAATATAATAAAAATGGTCCAGAAAAACATCTCAGACCCCACCTTTAACAGTGCGCTGAAGGATTCAGATGCACGGAAATGTTATGTTGGAGGAGTTTGGTCATAAAAGGCATTGCATGACTCATTCATTCATTCATTCATTTATCATTTTAAAGGTGTGTGTGTGGGGGGGGTGATTGAATGACTGTCAGGCGTACATACTTTTGTCACACTGTAGCCTAATGTCGGTGTGTATTTTTAATCACACTCATCAGAAGTGGAAAAGAGTCCCGTAAACTGTGTGTGTGTGTGTGTGTGTGTGTGTGTGTGTGTGTGTGTGTGTGTGTGTGGTGGTGGTGGTGGTGGTGGTGGGGGGGGGGGGGCATATGTCTCATCAATTATTTTTTCTTTCGTCACTCCAAAAATGTTCACACAAGGGTGAAAAACGCATTCTCTGCATCTCGTTTCATCATTTCATGTCATGCCTGCAGCCAGACGTTAGTCTGGTTTTGTCTGTCTTTTATGTTTTACTTTGTCACTTCCTGTTTTATTTTGTTAAGTTTCCCCTCATGTGTCTTGTCTGTCGTCTTTACTTCCTGTTCCCTGATTGTTCTGACCTCTTACCTGATTACCTGTCTCCGCCCTGATTTGCTCCACCTGTGTCTCGTTGTCTTCCCTCCCTTTTGTGTATTTAAACCCTGTCTCTTCCCCCTGTTAGACGCCAGTTTGTAACTCCTGTAGTTCTTACCAGCATTTTGACCTCGTTTGTCTGCCTGTTTTTTGACTCCTCGGTTTCTCGTCTTCTGCCTGCTCCCTGTCTGGTTTTTGTCTGCCTCTTCTGATACCTGGTTTTGACCTTCTCGCCCTGATTACCGGTACGTGAGTTTTTGCCTTGTCCTTATGTCCTGTTGCCCAATTGTTTGCCTACTTGTGTATGACCTGTTTCCGTCCCTGACCTCCCTTTGCTTTTCCCTAGTCGGGAAAAACACCCCTAACACCGCTCAGGGAGACGGGCTTTCGCCCTCGATCCGGAGGACGAATCAGAGGAGGATATCACCAACTATTATCCTCAAGATTCTGTCACTGATCATTATTTTTCACCTGTGTGTGTTCAATAAACCTTTTGAACTATACTTCTGGTGTTTGAGTTCTGCATTTGGATTCTGTGTTTGTACTAGCACCATTACATTTCAATGTCTCCTAACCTCCGCCATATGTGCACAATTACGCATCCAAACCGTTTGCTCCTCCTTTTGAGACGTGTTAAATATAGACGCAGTTTCTTTGAACAAAATTGCTTTCAGGTTTGATAAATCACTTTGCGTGTTAATAAATTTAATACATTTACATTTTCTCCTCCCAGCACATGCGCAACTGTGTGTAAACGCTCCATGTTGCATATTCATTGTGCCAAATGTACTAATTGGATGCAGATGCGCTATTTTGCACCTTTGGAAAAACGCAACCCTTGGCGCACACTGTTAGTAAATCAGTTTGTACACATTTTAATACACGCAAACCTTTAGTAGATCCAGCCCAGAGTCTGTGTGTTGGCCAAAGTTCTAGTGAGCTCTCAGCAAATGTTTGAACCAGGGTGTGGACTTCCTGCTGGTACTGTCAGGGCCTGGGTGTCAGTAATATGTGCTACCAGGGCCATGTTATCTACATATTTGTAAAGTTTCAGTCCTTCCCTGCTCCTGGTGATACTGTTAGTGTAGGCAGAGAACAAGATGGGTGACAAAACACAGCCCTGGGGAAGCCCTGTTTATAAAATCATTGAATTTAAAACCATTTAAAAACACATGTTGTGGTCTGTCCATGAAAAAGTCCTTTATCCATAAAATCAATGTGGGGTGAATCGGGAGGTCAGAGAGGCAGTGTAGCAGGGTGTTGGTATTTACAGAGTTAAAAGCTGATGAAAAGTCCATGAATAAAATCCTTGCGTGTGGATGTGTGGAGTCCAGTTGTTTAGTGACTGTATCTAAGAGGATGAGACTTCCATTATCAGTACCTCATTTTGTTTTGTAGGCAAACTGGAGTGGATCCCCCAACAGCTGACCATACAGTACTCTTTCCATGCATTTGCAGAGGACTGATGTCAGGGCCACTGGTCTGTTGTCCTTCAAATGTTTTGGTTGTGTCTTTTTGGGGATAGGAGTGATGGTTGATTCTTTCCATTTTTTGGCAACGACGCCTGAGTCCAGGAGGTGCTGAAACAACCTGGTAAACGCTCCTCCTTGCTGGATGGAACAGTCCTTGAGTACCCTGCCCCTGAGCCTGTCCAGGCCAGCAGCTTTGTTGGGGTTTACTTTGCATACGATGGAGGTTACCAGGTGTTCATTGATGTTGAGGGCTTGCATGGGGGGACTGAGGGCTGGAGGGGTCCAGGTGATTGGTGAGATGTAACTGTTAAAACGGGTGAAGAAGGTGTTTAGCTGTTCTGCAAGAGAGACGGAATCTGGCCAGTCAGCCACTGCAGGTTTGGTTGCCATGCCCAACATGATGTTTAAGCCCTGCCATGCCTCTCTTGCTTTTCCTGATAGAAGTTTTTTCTGTACCTCGTCCTTGTGCCTGATTTTAGCCAGCTTGGCCTTCCTCCTGAATTCTTTCTGCAGCTCCCTCATTCTGACTTTGTCACCCTGTAGGAAAGCCTTTTTCTTTTCCACCGAACAGGCTTTCATGTCCTTGGTGACCCATTTCTTGTTGTTTTGGTGGATGGTTACCTGTTTGGTTTGGGTGACATTGTCTTCACAGAAAATAATATATGAGGTGAGTACATCAGAAAGTCTGCTAAAATCATCCCCACTGTTATCAAAAAACATATCCCAATCTGTCAGTTCAAAACAGCCCCTCAGTGTCACAGATATATCCTCATTCCAGATCCTAATGTCTTTTTTATAGATTGTCCCCTCTGTCTTTAGTCGTGACCTGTATTTGGGCAGCCGCAGGATGACATTGTGGTCTGAGAGGCTTAAAGGTGGACATGGTTTTGAGATGTATCCCCCAGGTATACTGCCAAAGCACAAGTCCAGCATGTTCTGTCCTCTTGTTGGGGTTGTGACATACTGTTCAAGGCTGGAAAGATGTGTGGCAATATTATACCTACTAAAATCACCCAATAAAAACACTGGCTGCTCTCCCTTTTCAGTTACCGCTCTGTTGTAACTTTGTTATTCTCTCAGCCGCTAGATTAAAATCAGGTTCTGGGATATACAAATAATGGCTCTCTTGTAGATCAACTATTAATCTGTCCCTGGTATGTTTACACACAAATAACCATGATGTGCTCTTCTGTCCTCTGTTGTGCCTTTTTCGGGGACAAGATAACTTGTTTTAACATGCATGCACATTACTTCATACTGGACTTAGATAGCTCGTGTTTCAACTGAATTTATGGTCATGTTCAAAACTTTCTGCCCATTTAAAATGACTTATCCACTTATTGTTTTTAGGAACACTGAGGTAGACAGAGGCCTACAACACTTTTTTTTTTAGGGGGCATACCCTCTGCATAAATGTAACAGTTACAAGAGTCAAAGTTGTGCTGATTTTAAAAGAGAGTCCTCCATCCTCAGGCATATACTCCGTCACATCCTTCATATTTGGCTTTGCTTGTCCCAGGATTTCCCTGACTATGTAAAAGGATCCCAAGGAAGTCTAAGGGATGTAAGTGTTGTACTTGAACTCTTTTGGAAATATGTGGGATGCTTCTTTTCACTGTATGGTCAAAATTTAATGTTTCCCCATAGTCAAACTAAGTTCCCTGAACAGTGAGTGGAAACAAAAGGGAACTACAGTACCTTTGTTACTCTCATTTGTGGCAGATGTGACATGACAGCACCTGACTTAACTTTATTTAGATTTATATAAAAGTAATCATTGGGTTTTCTACCGGTTGAATAGTTTTGACTGGGTTAAAACTAACAGGTTTACTATTGGCAAAATGATTACAATATCCCTTTGGCCATTTCTGGCTGAGGGGAAACCATTCAATGTTGAGTGAAATCATTTTGACAGTGAAGCATTTTAAATGGCAAAACTGAAACCAAAACAAAAACATTTTCTGCTGAAGTCTTTATCATAGTATAAAAGTATATTCTGATATTAGTGATTATTGTTTTACTCTTGCCTCCATAAACAATGAAAAACACCTGAATTCAATGTGTGCTCATACTTTTGTCCACATAGTGTACCTGGAATTGAACCTGCATTGACATAATTGTGTGTACAGTTTTCTGTATTTTATGTTTGATTTTGAAACCTGGACACGACCCAAACTGGGAAAAAAAGTATAATGAAGATGGTACTAGACCTTGACCTTTAACTGAATTGGGCAATGCCCCTCATTTTCTCTTCTTTTTTTTTTTTTTTTTTTTTTTCAAATTTCACAATAAGCAAAAATGTGTATTTTTATTATACTTTGAAATTCCTCAGAGTAGGCACACATGTCTGACTAGAATGAAAGAATCTCACACTTACAGCTGCAGTGATGTATGTAGTCCTCTGCATTTTTACCTCCACCAAGTGTAATGGCGGAGGTTATGTTTTCGTCAGGGTTTGTTTGTCTGTCTGTCTGTCTGTCTGTTTGTCTGTTAGTGAGATAACTCAAAAATTTATGGATGAATTTGGATGAAATTTTCAGGAAAGGTTGATACTGGCACAAGGAACAAATGACTAAATTTTGGTGGTGTTGGGGGGGACTGATCTGCCTTGGCGGAGGTCTGCACTCTCAGAGTGCTTTTCTATTTTTTTTTTTTTTTTCCATTTTTTTTTTTTTTTTTTCATTTTAACCAATAAAGACCCAGACATCCACCACCGACTTAAACCATCTACTGATCTAAAATGTTTAATAGCTGTTGATCCACTAATCTACAAAAACTCATCTTTTCATGGTCATCAGATATGATCCATTTGAATGTACAGAGGCTCCATAGAGAACCTGAAAACACTGTTATTTTCAACAACATTGATTCATCAGTAAAACCCATGGAGTTTGATCAATGACAATGGATAATAATAATAATAATAATAATAATAATAATAATAATAATAATAATAATAATAATAATAGTAATAAACTTTATTTGTATAGCACCTTTCATACAGAAATTGTAGCCCAAAGTGCTTCACATTGATTGAAAAAAATACAATATTAAAATACATTAAGATTTGATTAGAAATACAATAAAATAAAAATAAATATAAAAACAGCGCACATTAAAATATTTGATTATGCATAGAATTTTTGAAGTGCAAGAAATAAGATGAAATGTGAGAGAAATACAATAAAATAAAAATAAAAGCAGCACACATTAAAATATTTGATTATACATAGAATTTTTGAAGTGCAAGAAATAAGATGAAATTTGAAATACAATAAAATAAAAAAATAAAAACAGAAATGCAATAAAATAAAATAAAAATAAAAAACCGCACATTCCTGGTTCCTGAATTGTGACCCCATTTTTATCTCCTTTCAAAGGCTAATGAGAATAAAAATGTTTTTAATTTGGTTTTAAATATATTCAGTGAACTGGCTTCTCTAATGTCTTTTGGAATTGTATTCCATAACTTTGGTGCATAGTTAGTAAAGGCTGCGTCCCCCATTTTCTTTGTAATATTTCTGGGAGTCGCTAGTAACCCTGCGTTTGATGACCTCAGTGTTCTAGCTTGTACATAATTGATCAGTGAGTTTGCAATGTAACTTGGTCCGGTTCCATTTAGAGCTTTATACGTGAGGAGTAGTATCTTAAAATCAATTCTGTAGGTTACCGGTAGCCAGTGCAGGGAAACCAACACTGGAGTAATGTGCTCTCCCTTCTTGGTTTTGGTTAATAACCTAGCTGCAGAGTTCTGAATCAGCTGAAGTCTGTCTGTGGTGCTTTTTAGGAGACCTGTAAGGAGTTACATTACAGTAGTCCAGTCTGCTGGAGATAAAAGCATGGACCAGTTTTTCAGCATCCTTTCGATTTATAACCAGCATTACTTTGGCTATGTTTCTGAGGTGGAAGAATGACGTTTTAGTGACTTTCTTTATGTGGGACTTAAAGTTTAAGTCTGAGTCTATAATGACTCCCAGACTTGTCACTTCTGGTTTGATCCAGGAAGTGAGTTTGCCCATCCTACTCATCAGCATTTCCCTTTTTGCTTTTGGGCCAACAAGCAGGATTTCAGTTTTTTCCTCATTCAGTTTCAGAAAGTTCCTGCACATCCATTGATTCATTGCTGTGAGGCAGTTTGTAATGGAATGGATGGCTGTCACGTCATTGGGTTCTGCGGAGATGTATATTTGTGTGTCGTCCGCATAGCTATGGAAGCTAACATTATGTTTTCTGATGATATCTCCAAGTGGTAGCATATATAAGGAGAATAGTAGTGGACCCAGGCAGCTCCCTTGTGGAACCCCATAGCATGTATCATGTGTGTTTGACACGTGATCTCCAAGCCTGACGTAGTACTGTCTTTCCTTAATATATGTTTTGAACCACTGCAGTACACTGTCAGAGAGACCTACGAGCTTTTCTAGCCGATTAATCAGGATGGAGATACTTGGATGATAGCTTTTACTGAAAAAGTCGTTTTTTCTTCAGTTTTCTCTGTTTCTGATATAATAACCCCCAACTTTAATGTGCACTTTTATGAACATCTAAAAGATCAGTGCATTAAATATTGGAAAATACCTGATTTTCACTGGAAAAATGCAAATTATGGAGGATTATTTTATAATAAATGGTGAAAAATCACTGTTAATGTTTAATATAGAGAAAAAAATAATTTGGGAACTGCCACAAAAGAAGCACTGAGTCTTCATATGGGTTAACCAGGATGGACCCAATACGTAATGGAAAAAATATGCATTAGAAGTAAAAGCAGTTAAAGTTTAAAGAGACAAAAATATCCCAGTCTACCATAGGTGATGATATTACTTCATCTTTTAAGTAGGTGATGTAATAGCTATGTCATCCAAGCGGTGCAATCACTAAATCACTTTCTCTGGGAATTCAAAGGACCTGGAAGCGAATCCCAGCCGAACAATTCCTAACATGTTTAGCCATAATATCATCTCTTCATTGTACATTTGTTATAACTTGCAGCTAAAAGTGTTATGGTATGGCTTATTGCATTTATAGTAACAAAAGAGTGTATTTTATGTTAATTTTAATTTAGTTCATGAATGGAATTCTGATGTAATTCCAGTCTGTAAGGATGCAGTAGGGTGGGGGTACATGCAGACTTCTGAGGGGGCACATCTAGTCAGATGAGGGTGAAGAGGTCCATCCACACAGGTGAGGGTAAGGGAGGAGGTCTGGGGTCACACTAGTTGTTCCTCATTGTTTCTCTACTATGGGTCTGGGGATGAGCTATGAACTGGGTGTGTAAACCTGAAGAAGCTATACATGAAATGCTTTGTTTGCTCTGATTCAGTGTGTGGTGGTCTATTGTGGTTTCCTTTACACAGAGTGTATATGACAGGCTACACCATCCTGAGAACATATATGTGCACTTAGGAATAAAGAACTCCAGGACTTACATTGTACATGTATTGATTAGAGCTTTTTTTCTGGTGGTTTGTCTTAGTTTTATTCTTGCTCTGGCAACAAAGAGGAGTAATTTTTAGTTCACTGTTTTCTTGTCCTCGTCCCAGGATCAGGCTCTAGTGTCCAGAAGAACACCATATGGACAAATTGGAGATAACACATCTGACTGATCAAAAAATAGAACTGAAGTGTTAAAACAAGGGAGACAGAGGCAGAGGAGATCCACTATCTGATGATGACAGTGTATCTGTATTGGAACTGAAAGCACTGAAAGAACTGTGCCTGGGTCTGGTCTCCTGGTCTGTGTCATAATATCCGAGATGACAATGGAGTGCAAGACTGGAAATGATAGACTGTTAAATTGATTCAGGATCAGCTCTATCTTCAATGGTGTCATGATAATTTGTTCATTTCTGATGACTATGACCAGGTCCAAACAGGCTCTCAAACACAACAGTGTGTTTGAGGGGACTTTCAAACCCGTATATCTATGTGTGTCCATGATCTAATCAATAAATGGAGAGTAATGCACCCATGTATTAAGCACACCCAAACTGTCCAGAAAAGGTCTTTGTTTTATATCTTCCTGTTTAGAACTTAATCAGCAAGTTAGAGTTTTGATGTATTGGATTGGGCTCTGTTTATGTTAGAGTTACATCCAAAATGAAATAAGAATGGGGGATAATTATAATTCCACTGCCATATGAGTACTGACATTTCAATGCAGCAATTTTTCTCTGCCCCTGATTTTTTAGGATATGACTCTTTGAATTTTGTATTCTTTTGTGTTGTGATGACGCCTCAGATTATATTATTTAGCGACAGTTTCAGCACAAATGAGGCACATGGGTACCACATTCTAATAGTACTATGTACACATACTTATCAGTCCATTCTCCATTGAATCTATGGTTTTCAGCATCAACTTTACGGTTAAGGTTCATCGAGTGCCATTTTGCATGCTTCAAATGTATTCAGAAAGCAGTGTTGTAGTTCTTCACAATACTATGGAACAGTGATGGACAGTTTGACAACTTCACTATCAAGCATAAAATATTGCTATCGCCCCCTAGTGGCTTGCTGCACTACAGGTAATGAGTTTTAACACTGACAAAGGCTAAAAAATAATACATTTGGGAAAAAAAATTAATATATCAAATAATAATAAATTGCATGGGAGAATCTGGCCCTCGGTGTCTGCTGATTAAAAAATTCTACTCTTTGGACAAATGTAGTTCATGACCCCTACTCTTAAGTGTTATAGTGGTCACCTTTTATGTAATTCCTCTGTTAAGAAGATTTTAGGGTGAATAGAAAACTCTCATACCTGTTGTGCTAAAAGTTCCCAAACACCTGAACTGTAGTTGTGGTTAATAAGCCACACTAGCAATACCACTAAAGGACTTTGTAATGCAAATGTTTTCAGTTCATCATTTAATGTCAGTAAGCTGCTGTTGAGCCTTAGCTTGTTCATCTATCTTCACATTGACTTAGCTCCACCCAGTGGTCATTCCTGGCTCCCGTGCAAAATGTCACTGTGGCCCCATCCACCTCCTTCATACAGTCTACATACAGAGCCCCATATCCAAGACACAAATCAACAGGCTTTTTGAAAAACAGATTGCTTTAATTTTCAATGTTAAAGAGGAGCACTTTGTAGTATAAACACTAACTGTCAAGGTGTGTGGTTCACATCTTGAGTAGAACAGCTATAGATGTACAGTCATCTGCCGCCAGCTGTGCAAACTGTTCCATGAACTATTTTATACATCTACAACACAAATGTTTTCATTCCACTGTTTTATTTAATTAATAATTCATATGAATCACTGGGATCAGCCAATAACATTTCAAAGTCATAATTATTCCAAAATGCAGCAGCCTGTAACATATCATTATGTCAGGCTCAGTTATCGAGATCCTCAGATCAACCGTTTACCCTCAGTCTGTTCTTGTTCAGAATCATCAGTTATAAGCAGAAAAAAGAGGACTTTAGAACCAGCCATTGCTGGTAGCTTCTTGCCATCTGTCAAGATAATTAAAGTGTAATCTGTGCCTGGTTAAGAGACAGAATCATGTGATAATCAACACAAAAACACTCAGCTTAAGCTCAAAGGAAGTTCTGTTGATTATTATTTATCTACTCATGCAGGCGCAGTGCAGGACCGTAGACCTGGAACACAGTTAGAGAAAGTAAAACAAAAGGGTCAGCCCTTAGTGCAGCAGAACCCATCAACTGTCCCAACTGAACCACTTCACACCAGAGATGGAGAGTGACTGGAGGGTACTGGTGCAGTCAAAGCGCTACATCTGCTGTGTGGAGTTGCCATTCCAGGTGTTGTTCTCATCCTCACTGTCCTCCTGAGTCCGGAGCCTGCAAATTTTACCATCTTTCTTGAAGTCCTTGGGCCGCTTTTCCAGTGTGTGCCTGGAGAGAGTTTCTCTGAGGGGATACATGAAGGCAACGTTGTACACAAGGACTAAAATTAGGAGCTGTGAATGTGGAGAAGAGCTACATGTGAAACAGAAGTGTAGCAGTGCCTCACCTCTTTGGTTTATCAGAAGATGATATTGAGTTGGTATGAGAGTTGGATTGTTGTGCGGCACCTCTGCTTGCTGCTCCAGGAGGAGGAGGAGTCGTAAACAGGAAGGAGCTGAGGAATCTCCAAACAGCGAGCAGAGGGTACAGGAGCGTCCCCAAAACAGCCCAGATACCACTCTCAGAGGACTGGACCACTGTGTTTGCAGGCCTGGCTGACTGCTGAGAACAGTGGAAATTACACAAATGTTAAAGCAGTCACCGGAACATGATCAAAGTGCAGTACACAGTAGTACCATGTTTAGACTGTTGACTGGTCTACTTACAGGCAGAAGCACAATGGAAGCACTTGGAGCCAGTTCCAGCTCCAGCAGAGTCTTGTTCAGGTCTTCGCTGGTGAATTCCCGCCGAGGGAACATGGTCGCTAAGGAGAAGTTACCATAGCGGTTTCCTACTTCCTGAGAGAGGATCAACACAAGAAACTCATCAGCGGTGTGATAATGGAAGCATTCTTAAATATGCACAAAGAAACTGACTTTACTTTAAAAAGTTGAATCCTTATGAAAATCATTTCAGTCAAATTAATATTCACTCCTTAAAAATCAAAAAATAAAATAACATTGTCATTCCCTATATTATTATGAATAGGGAACAAAAGTTGTTTTTGCTGCTCATTGCTCATCACAAACAATCTTCTCAGCTGTTTAAATTACATTATCAGGTCTCTTTTGCTCACATTCAAGACCTGACTCAGCCACACATTGCTTCTCTACAAATATTCTTGTGTAAATAAATGGAAACCTCTATGTCCGTTTGTTTGTCAACATGTACTGATGAGACTGACCTGAACAGCAAACTGCCTAGCCTCCTGCAGTCTGCTCTGTGAGGGAAACTGATTGGTGAAGGATGAACCATTTGGGAGGCGGAACTGTATCCTCGCTATGGTGCTGCTCACACAACATACATAGACAGAAAAATGAAAAAATTCAATATGTTTTCATATGTGTTTAAGGTCTAACTCTTCTACCCTATGATGCACCGGATCAAATGTTCAAAGGAAATAGCAGCTAATTTATGGAATAATAGTTATTATCAGAAATATCACAAAGAAGCAAAAAGAAATTACTAAAAAATGCATTTGAGAGCTACATTCACAATATAGTGTTAATTCAATCAATGAAAACCCCTTAGTTTATTGCAAGGCAAGAGGACTAACTAATATTTGCTAGTTTAGTAGAGTTTAAGTAAAAAACATGTCTCTGTCATCAGTATCATTTGTGGTTGTTCTTACTGTGTTTCAAATGCTACACAATAACCCAACTTGAAGTTAAAAGAAATATTTTTTTATTAATTCAACCATCTTTGTTTGCTAATAAATCTGTGCGGAGCTAGCTATCATTAGCTAGAATCTTACCGTGGGGCAAACCATTATTGATTAAATTAACACTATACTGTGACTGTAGCTAAATATACTATGTGTGGTCCATGGTTAGGCTACATGACAGACTGCAGAGCTGCTGTAAATGGACCTGGCATGTCATAACATCTCAAACTGTCACTCTCACCAAATTATCTTTTTGGTAACGTTAGATCTTATCAGGTGGTGTTGTACTTTACAAAATCTGTGGATAACATGTTAAAAACCATCACAGAGGTCCTCTGTTAGTTTTTACAAAAAGGACTTGAAGAACAAAAACACCACATAACACATACTGCACAGATTTTAGCTATTTTTTTGGCCAACAAATGACAATGTATTTTCTTATGTAATGCTGGTAGCTGAACACTTGTGGACATAAAATATATTGGTGTTCATGTGTGGTTCACCTCCGCTCCCGGACTATGGCCTCCTTCCTGGCCTCCTGCTCTGCCTGTCTAGCCTGCAACAAGGCCTGTTTGGCGGCCTTCTCTTCCTCCTGGGTTTTGGCATAGCGAGCTGCTCTGTCAGCTCGGTCCTGTAAGACAGCAAGGAGTTTAACACACACACAATTTTTTTTACAGAGGATTTTCTGTATGCACCCTTTTCTATCAAGCTCATATACTTACTAAAACAAGCCTTATTTTTTGGAATGTGAGTTGTGAGTGTGATTATTGTCCTATAAGTATAGGTACATTGTCTTATAGGTAGAGGTCGACCAATTATCGGCTGGGCCGATTATCAGCACTGCTTTTTGGAAATTAGACGTATATCGGTATTGGCCTTTTTTTAATCTGATGGGCCGATATTAAGAAATCAATTTAAAACTGGGTTATTTCGGCTCAGATGCAGCCACGCCTCTCTCTGTCTCTCTCCTGCCTACTGTCTCCTGCATTATCCACCCCGCGCCCTCTGATTGGTTGACGCGGAAGCTGTCCTCACACACACAGACTGGGACTGACTTGGGATGAGACTGTGCTCTACATACATTTTCTCCATTACTAATACATAGTCTGCAGAGCGTTTAGAACCAGATTGATGAACTAATGTTCTGGTAAAAGCTCATCAGCCTCCACCTTAGCGTGCTTCCCTAAAACAAGTGAACAGAGTTTTTCCTGCGCTCTCTCTTAATCACACACACATGCTTTTCTATCACGGACTGTTTCCATCTCCATATTATCAGCAGTCTTCTTTTAACTAATTCTCAGACATGTCAGGAGGTAATATGTGTTAGCAGAGCTGCCGCTAATGTTTACTCTGCTCTTACGTTCTTCTGCTGCTCACTGAAACATTAGTAGTAGTTGTGAGATGTAGAGCACAGGGATGTTTAGTATAGTTTCAGAAGAGTTTTCTGCGTTTACCTTTGACACGTGTTTTCTCTCCGGAGCTTCTCACACGAGAAAACTTCGCCTCTCCGCGGTGTGTACCCATTCCGCGTCGAAATCCGATGCGGAAGGGGTACCCCCCCCGCGTCAAATAGTGCCGCTATGGGGCTCTGACCGCATGTGTCGATTTCTGACTATTTGGGGTGAGACTGTGTTGGTATGTAATGTAATAGTGTGTGTTTGCGTTAAAGTCACATGAAGAACTCTACAACTCACAACTACTAATGTTGCTGTGAGCTTTCTAGTCCTATGATCTGAAAATTAAAGTGAAGATGAGAGAAAGAGAGTAAAATTCAGAAGTGATTTATCTGAACATGATGGAACATTTTAAATATTGTGTGGGCTCATTAAAGCCCTAAAGGCTGTTTGTGTTCTGTCAGGAGTTTAATTGCACTCATAGCAACTATTATACTTTTTTATGTAGCTTTTGTCATATTAATCATTAATAATGTAGCAACATAGTTTTGAATGACAGGGTCCCTGCTATCGCACGGTAAAATATAAAATTTAATAATGAAATCAACTTAAGGCTTCCCAAATGCTGTAATAAATTAAGCATGATGAGTTGAGCATATGTCAGCATGTGGCCCAAGAGTTTACAAGAGTCTCCCTGTATTTTTGTTGTGTTTGAACTTAAAACAAAGATAAGTCATTATAGTTATATTTAAATTTTACTTTACTTACTGTGGAAAAATTTAAGGGAACTATTTATTTAAGCTTTTATTCAACTTTATAAGAGATGCTTCTGAGTCTAGGAAATCCATGCACTTCTGGAGCTATTATTTTCTATTTGTTTAATTAAATAAACATGCTTTAGGCATTTAAACAAAGTTTAGTGTTTGCATTATTCAAAATTTTTCACACCAATTTTTACACTTTTACTGCTAATGAATATCGGCTCCAAATATCGGTTATCGGCCTCCTCTAACTGCTAATAATTGATATCGGTATCAGCCCTGAAAAACCCATATCGGTCGATCTCTACTTATAGGTAAAATAGGAAGACCGGCAGATAGCATTACCAAGGCAATCTGCTGCTTGACTCTCTCCCTGGCAGCCTTCTCCTCTGCCTTCTCTTTGTTCCTCTCCTCCAGGAGTCTCTTGGTCTTCTCTTCTTCCTGTTTCCTCTTGAAGTCCAGCATATCCTTTCCCATCTTCCGCCGCTCTACTTCCTTCCTGATCTCATTCTGATCACAGACAAAACACACAGCACCAACATGAGAGTGAGTAGTAATAATTACCTTGCCACCAGCTTGTGCTTTTGTTGGAGGGGACTGCAAAGAAGCTAAAAAAAAAGGTCCCAGTCTCAATCTGAGCCAATACAGTAGTCTGTAAAATAGGCTGGTGTCCTTACCTCCTCTTCTCCTTTCTTCCTTTGCTCTCTTCTCTCCTCAAGCTTCTTGGTTAATCTGACAGGAAATGAACAACAGCAAAAGATGCTTCATCCATCCAGATGCCACGATATGTTACGACTATTTACAACTGAGGGAAATGAAGTTGAAAGTTGCATATAGGAAATGAGATTAAAAAATACATGCATGTATACAATAACACAATTAATGATGTAAAGATTTAGTGAAGTTACACAAAATAAAAATCTGTGACTGTGTGGGACTGGGAAGGATGAGCTAGTGAATATGTAGTTCTGTGGCTACTCTACATAGAAGTGGGTGTCTGGCTACGATGACTTAAAGTCCAATTCAGAATGCAAAATAAGATGCAAAGGAGCCCAGAACTAATTGAGCTTTTTAATTGTCTCTTTTCTTGAGTCTATCCTCCTCAACTTTCATGTTGTGACAGGAAGGAGCTGAGGACATGACCATTTAATAAATAATATATCATCACCACAGAGTTATCATTTAAAACAGACAGTGGTTAAATATGACGTGTGTAACAGCTGCATCATCTGCCTGTTATTTAGTTACAAAGTCCTGCTTTATTTCATGACCTGACAGATGAGTGTTCATCTAAACTTATGACTACCCTTTAATCCAATGCAGGTGGCATTATTTGTAGGTAGGTGATATAGGGATGTCATTATTTCATTTTTTGTAACACACACACACAAAACTCTGATTTGTGCATTTGATCACTTTAAATAACTAAAACATCTGCAGACTGAGAAAAACTTGCATTATTTAAGTCCTGCTCCTGTCACACATCTTTTACACATCAGTTCTGAAATATCAGAGAGAAATAGACAGAAAACAGTATCTAGTTCAGGGCTACAACAGTGTTACAATACAGAATTAATTCTATTAATAAAACTCATTTGTTTGCTCTAACAGGAAGACACTAAAGTTTGCAGGACTGATAAGAATATTAACTTAAGCATTCAGAAAGCTGTCTGTCAGTTACCCTTCCTGGCTTTGGTTGTGGCTGATGGGTTACTTTTTATTTTCTAATTAATTCCTCAGGTTTGTTTAGGATTATAGTGTCATCTTTATACCTGACTGTGTTTGGGATTGGTCATTTGGTTTCAAATTAATCATTTTATGTGCATATACTCACAACTGGGTCCAAAAGACCTGGGTTGACAAAAAGACTTGATTGATTAATATCAACTGTTGATAGAATTTCTTTATGGTAAACCAATATTTTAATCTTTACTACACGCACTGTACATCAGTCCGTTTCAGGTCTCACGGATTGTAAAAAGTATGTTTGGTCCTACCTTTCCACCTTGTCCTCCAAGTTTTCTTGAGTCTGAGAACTCTGAGCCACAGGGTCTGAGGACGGATTTGTATCCTGTGTAGGAGTTGCTGAAAGGCTGCCTTTATCGACTGGGGCTGACAGGGATTCTGAACAAAACAGGAACAACACCAGAAAAAGATCCACTACAGTAGCAGCACTGAACCAATTAAAGAATGTCAGTCCAGGAGAAAACTACAGAATCACTTTTTTTTTTTTTTAATAAATATACCTGTGATTCTGATTAAACATTTGAAAAATCAATCAATCAGTCAATCAAGCAAATGTATTTATATAGCATCACGTCATAATAACTGTTAATAGTACTACTACATAATAATAACTGTTAATACTACTACTCCAAATACAAGAATTACCAGTGGATATACTACTACTGCTGCAAAAAGTAAGTGGAGCTTACTAATACCCCCACCCGTCGCACAACACTTTGCCCTCCTGCTCACTGATACCCTACCTACCCAGGAATTCATATTGAATTTTATATTAAAGATATCTGTAAACACGATTAAACTAAATAACTGTCCTTTTTGGGTAGTTCAGTCAAACTAAGACAAACATTATCAGTCTTTTAATTTTTTTTTTTAATTTGTAAAAAAAAAATGCAAAAATTTAAATTCAGTCATCAAACTGTGCACTGCACCTCTGCTAGTGATTGAGAACGTGTGTCAAATTTGAAAAGAATCGGGTGAATAGCCTTTGAGAAATCGGTTGTACAAAAATCTCGGAAAGATGGATGGAAGGACAGATTGGAATTCCTCTGCCCCCTGGGGTGGGTGGGGTATAATAAAAAACAACCCAGAATTCTGACAATATTTCTGTTGATTAGATTTGATAGAGATGGGTTAAATTACGTTCTTCCTCCTTCAAGCATCACCAATGACTAAGACCAGACAACAAACACATTAGTAAATCATGTATAACTAATTCCTGTGGGAAAAACTCTAGTTCTTTAACAGTATTACCAGTTCTTTAAATGATTTCGTCAGCTCTATAACCACCAGCAAGCAAGCTGCAGCTTGGATATTTAACGCCCTCTCTGGCTCCATCATTTTACTTTGATCACTGAAAGCTGAAATGAATGTTATTGGCCAAACAGAATACCATCTCTGTAGTTTCTTAAGTGAACCTCTTGTCAAGCCTTTGCAAGAAGTTATGACTCTGCAACTGCCTAATGTAACACACTGACCATCAAAGCTGCCTTGTGGTCATGTGATGTACCAGACTACATATTGCTCCCTGACAAGTTTGATGTAATCTGGAATGAGGTTCTAGTGACAAAAATGTTACGCGGTGTACATGTCTACAGCTTTAAAGGTGATGGATCTCAGGTCTGGAACTGAGTGAAAATGAGTAAAAACAATAAAAAAACAGTTCAGTGTAGATTGAACTGGAACAGTATGGGAAGGAAGGCTCTGTTATTACTTTTTGTTTTTTATATATGAAGGTGCTATTCATGACCCTTGGCTACATACACTATATTGCCCAAAGTATTCGCTCACCTGCCTTGACTCGCAAATGAATTTCAGTGACATCCCATTCCTAGTCTATGGGGTTCAATATGACGTCGGTCCACCCTTTGCAGCTATAACAGCTTCAACTCTTCTGGGAAGGCTGTCCACAAGGTTTAGGAGTGTGTTCATGGGAATTTTTGATCATTCTTCCAGAAGCGCATTTGTGAGGTCACACACTGATGTTGGACGAGAAGGCCTGGCTCTCAGTCTCCGCTCTAATTCATCCCAAAGGTGTTCTATGGGGTTGAGATCAGGACTCTGTGCAGGCCAGTCAAGTTCATCCACACCAGACTCTGTCATCCATGTCTTTATGGACCTTGCTTTGTGCACTGGTGCACAGTCATGTTGGAAGAGGAAGGGGCCAGCTCCAAACTGTTCCCACAAAGTTGGGAGCATGGAATTGTCCAAAATGTCTTGGTATACTGAAGCACTCACAGTTCCTTTCACTGGAACTAAGGGGCCAAGCCCAGCTCCTGAAAAACGACCCCACACCATAATCCCCCCTCCACCAAACTTTACACTTGGCAGAATGCGGTCCAACAAGTATCGTTCTCCGGGCGACCGCCGAACCCAGACCCGTCCATCAGATTTGCCAGATGGAGAAGTGCGATTTGTCACTCCAGAGAACGCGCCTCCACTGCTCTAGAGTCCAGTGGCGGCATGCTTTACACCACTGCATCCGGCGCTCTGCATTGCACTTGGTGATGTATGGCTTGGATGCAGCTGCTCGGCCATGGAAACCCATTCCATGAAGCTCTCTGCGCACTGTTGTTGAGCTTATCTGAAGGTTACATGAAGTTTGTAGGTCTGTAGCGATTGACTCTGCAGAAAGTTGGCGACCTCTTCGCATTACGTGCCTCAGCATCCGCTGACCCCGCACCATCAGTTTACGTGGCCTACCACTTCGTGGCTGAGTTGCTGTCGTTCCCAAACACTTCCACTTTCTTATAATACAGCTGACAGTTGACTGTGGAATATGTAGGAGCAAGGAAATTTCATGACTGGATTTGTTGCACAGGTGGCATCCTATCACAGTTCCACACTGGAATTCACTGAGCTCCTGAGAGTGACCCATTCTTTCACAAATGTTTGTAAAAGCAGTCTGCATGCCTAGGTGCTTGATTTTATACACCTGTGGCCATGGAAGTGATTGGAACACCTGATTCTGATTATTTGGATGGGTGAGCGAATACTTTTGGCAAAATAGTGTAAATAAAGCAGTGAGTGGGATATTAGTAAAGAACTTATACTTATGCGTTTATACTCTGACACTGGCTATGTTGTGTTGGAAATGAAATAAAAATTTCTGAGGTCATTGAAGGAGACAGTATGGGCTGTCAATCCCATTTTGTATGTTCACAGCTGTGCACTGCAGATCACTTTGTGCTCCTCTTGGTCAATGTCAGAGAGGTCTCAGATACCATCATGGAGAATTCAAACATGTTGGACAGACATGTTGTTGACTGACATCACACAATAGTTCCAGCCATTGTACAGCTGATACAAGACGTATTGAACTTCTTGGCATAATACACGTAACAACCTGAGGAGGACTACATGCTCACAATATAACTTGACAACAACACGACTACGAATCATACACAGATGTGACAGCCCAATTGCAGCTACTTGCAGATTTAATTTTGTTTTTGATCCTCATTAGGCAGTTTCCTGTTATTCAAATTAAGTATTATGTTCAGGTATTGAACTGATTGCCTCTCCCAGATGTTCAAGTCTGAATTTTACACAAACATACATTTTCATGGTGTACACTGAAGGTAATTTACTTCCCAGGGTGAAAGGACTGCCGTCATACATGTGCTGAAGCTAACAGATGACCTGATGGGCAGTTCTGATAGAGCATACTGGTGCTTCAGGAGGTTATCTTACCTGGTAGTCCTGCAGGCTGAGTGACTGCAGCTGCTGAAGACCCAGCGGGCTCCTCTGCTGAAACAGTTGCTGGAACTGAAGCCAGTTCTGGTGCTGTCCTGTCACACTGGCTTGTCACCATGGGAGAGCTTTCCTGTGGTAATGCTGTCGCACCTCTAATCTGCTGAGCATGCATCTATCAAAAAGGATATTGAGAGATGGTCACAAGAACACAAAGAAGAATGAGTAGTTTTAGGGACAAGTTGAATAGCTTGATCAGCCATCCCTCTTTCTCAATGAGAAATCCGTCTGGAACAACGGGGCTTGAATCCAAATATGAAGTCGGGACAAACAGGTGCCATGTAAACCAATTACAGACTAGAAAAGCACTCGGAGAGTGCAGACCTCCACCAAGGCAGATCAGCCCCCCCCCGATCACCACCAAAATTTAATCATTTGTTCTTTGTGCCAGTATCAACATTTCCTGAAAATTTCATCAAAAAAAGGTAATACGACAGACATGGCGCTTTTGTCACAGAAATTTAAGAATATGGAGTGTAATCTGTAATTCAATCCTCATGTTTGAATCAAGTAAACAACCAACAACAGATGTAAAGAGATTTGCGGACTTAAAATCTGACTTTGACTCGCTACAAAAAGAAGTCAGTGTGTATGATGCATTAAGAAACACCTGCCCCCCAGATTCATGATTGGTTCAGTATAGAATAGATTGTGCATATTTCACAGTGACTGGCCCAATTCCAACCTGTTTTCTCAGTAATGAATACGCTGAGAAACCAGATGGCTGGCCAGGCTACAAGTAGAATAGGGAAACATAAGAAACACATGCTTAGTTACATATTGGACTGTTCGAAGCTTTTTTTTTTCTGGGGAAACAGCAGCAAGTCTCTTCAGACAAACTGCAATATAAGATCAAATTCACCAAGTTTGATGAACTTACCTGCTTGACTCTACTGATTCTTTTCATCAGTTCCTCAGCTGACACACTGCTGGCTATAACCTCCAGAGGAATCCCATTCTCTCCAATGAAGAAGCTTGAGGGTATGCACACTACTGGATCTTCACACAGGTGACGTTAAGGAACAACTTTCCACCCACTGACCTTCAGTATCACTGTTTGGTCTACAACTCATACTCATTACTACTCACTACACATGCATATTCTTCAGTTTGGATTTGTTACAGAAAACCTGTGTTGGTAAAAGTAGAGAAATGATAATAACATCATGGTGATTCAAATTACTCCAAGGCAAAAGTCTGACTACTGAAACCGTTAATAATTCAAAATTGTATCATCTGACTTATCATCTGGCTCTTTCCAGGTCTGGATTTGACATGTGTTTTTGGTGAGTCAATCTCAAGTGGACACTAAGTGTGTCCGTTCATACCTGCCATTAAAATACAGTGTGAGTGATCCCATACAATCATTTCCCCACTTGATATGTAAATAACCAAGCACAATGTAATAAATGAAAATGTAGCTATGCAAACTTTCATTTCCCAGAGGCATAGGGTCAGTTTAATAAATTACCTTTGCAATGTTTCCAAGTAAATTCATAACATGATGAAGAAATGATGCTAAGCTATTACTTCAGTTTCAGAGCATAACAGAGGTTTTTTCTTATGAATTTGCGAGGTTAATCTGTGCCATTCAGAGGTTTTTTCCTCACCTACTGCATTCTCCCCCAGGCTTGTAATGTATGCCACCTCTGACTATTCTTTTTGCATTTATTGGTTCTCTTGCGTGACGTATACTACACTAGTGATAATTTAATCTTTCCAGCCTTGTGAACTGCGAATGTTCTATTTCCTTACTTGGATAAAATAAGTGCTGTTCCAGTGTATTCAGGCAACAACAAACCTTGCATTGTCTGTGTATGGGCTTTAAAAAACTTCAATATGATGCCAATTGCTCACTAACTTTTGCTTACAAAGAGAAAATCCACTTAGTAGAAAGTGCTTTAGTGCATCCCTAGACACATTTATGTTCACAAGGTCATATGTATCCCAGACCACCTCTGAATGAGGTCTGAAAGACCAGATCTCAGTGACTTTAGGGCATGTTCACATCTGGCAATTAGAACAGTCCAATTGTGATCAGATCACCAAAAACACGTTAATGAAGGTCTGAACAGAACCCTTAGTCCAAATTGTAACAAAATTTCATGATTGTGAACCACTAAGGGTTTTTTTCTGTTAAAATTGACCTCAGAATTGTTAAAAATGTCCTGTCATCACTAAAAAAAAAAAAGGAACGTTTGAATAGGACTAAGTTACTTAACATTATTCTGCCACATACGCTATATAAGGCTGTATTTCAGTTGTATCGTCCAAATTGTACAATTTCACTTGGTGTGAGCATAATCAGATTTCTAACAATTACTCTAAATGCTTAATTGTTGGGACAATTCTCCATGTTGTATATCTTCGTGTACATGATGTTCACTGCCGCCTCAAATTCTCAATCAAAGATGATGAAAAAAGAAGTTAACATTCTTCTAGTGTTTCTTCTCTGTTAACAGTTAACTTACCTACTACTAGCTCACTATATAGTAACCCCAGAGTAATCTGTCACATGTAGAAACTTTTTTGCACAAAAAAAGATACAGATTTGGGAAAACTGCACACATGTCTCACTGTGGGGGAAAAATTACAAGTTATTACAAATTAATCCTGCCTTATTACATTTTTCACCTGCCAATTTGGTATACTGCTGCTGTAATAAAGATAGGAAAACTGGTTGCTTAATTTTAATAATGCAGAGATGCAGTTATAATATGAAAAGGTATATGTTTTAAAATGAGATATAACTAAGCTAATGATTAGTTAAAAATGACCAAATTAAAAGTTCTGGTATAAACCGCTTCATAAATTTTACTGATGTTAGACCAATTTCCTATAGAACAATAAAAAGATAATAATAATAACAATAATAACGGATAAGATTTCTTTAGTGCTTTTTTGGCCACTCAAAGTGCTTTACATTATTGTGTGTATATGTTTAATGATCAATACCTTATGCAGAACAATATATTGCAAAGACTTCTCTCTGCAAAGTAGTGGCAACTATACATTTAGTACAGTTTATCTACATGCATTTCATCAACACAAGAAAAAATGGATGTTTCATTTGAAAATACTGTCTGAGTGTTCCACTACATTTATATAAATCATTGATTTTAAAAAATCCAGCTGCAGGTATATGCATTTAATATACCTAAGACCACTGACTAGTGCAAAAAAAAAAACAAAACAACTTGCAAATTGCAGCTGCAGAATTAATGATATAAAAAGATTTCAATTACAGGAAAAAATCTGCCTTATACAGATGACAGTGGCTTTTGTTGCTTTGGTTTTCTTCCCTGGTGTACAGACTATTAGACTATTCCGGTTTGTTTATGAAGCTTACACTGGGCATCATATCAACAGAGTGTGGCCATACTGGTTCAGTGAGTAAAACAGTCAAATTTTGCTCGCTCTGTTTGTAATAACTATGTAATAAAATTTTCTGCCATCCACTGTGCCTTTAACTGAACACATCGGTACCTCTTGGCATCGACTTTGATGGCGACACAACATTTCTGTGCTGCTTCTGAGACTTTGTCGTCCTCCCAGCTGGACATGAGCTGTGCAGACTGTTCATCTTCTCCTGGGAGCACAGAATGTGACGGTGATGAGTCATTTGTCCACACATTCAGCCATTTAAACTACTGAGACACTTTCTAGCTCTACAGTGGAGGAAAACCTGAATAATTAGACTTAATAAGATGCATTAATGACCCAGCACTGGGACGTTTATAGGCTTGTTAAATGTGAGTCGTATTCATTCCGTCTATGGTCCTGGATCTCTCCAATCATAATGTGACGAGTGTCACCTCGGTTAACTTTAAAAATCCTTTAGCTGCTCACCTAGCCTGTGTCATTCAAGATGAGTCTGACTGTGACGAATAACTACACGTAAATATTTTTTCTGACTGTAACGATACCCCCAATAACCAACAATACTTGTATACATTAGTGTGTAACAGAACTGCCTTACTACATATCTGTTTACTTGCTTTTGACCGGCCATTTCCTGAAACTTGCGCAGCAACACTATTTCTTTGGCTGCTACTTGTCAGCGCTAGCTTGTTTCACGGCTGGACTGCCAGCTAATGTTAGCTGGCTAGCATGCTAACGCTATCGCTTGTTGATCATCTCTTCGTGTAACGTTAGCTAGCTGGCTAGTCGATTAAACATACCTGTGATGACAACGACAAAGACCAAACTCCGTTGTTTAGCTGAGCTAATAGCGTCAGGAATGGAGCCCTCAAACCAAATCATCTTTACGAAAACTGAATCTTTCTGGCTGTGTTGTTGGTAATGATGTTTACCAGGGCTAAGCTATATCAATTCATAAAGCCTAGTCAGCCTGTCAATTTGGAGCTGAACACTGAACACTGCGCTAATCAGCTGGCAAGAGTGAGACACACTAGGGACGTAACGACGGCTGCCATGTGACCACTTTCGTAAACTCCGATTGGACACTTATTTATGGCCCCGTACAAAGATAGACGGGCAGTTAATACTGTACTGTTGTACACTTATGGTTTTAATAAGGAATATAATAACTTTAAGTATTCTTGATAGCAACACTAGCGTCAACTTTAGCAAAACCATAGACGATGGTAAATCCAGCTAACCTCTAGCTGTTATATCAAATGTGACACTGTAGAGGTTTGGGTATATTTGGATATATTTGTGCGTAGAGTAATTATTTTTAAAGTTATACACGACTTGAGTTTGACTATTATTATGATTACGATTAACTTATTGGATTCTATTAAATCCTGAAATCAGTAAAACCATCACTAAATCTCTTGGTCATGGCATTTAGGGACACACTTAAACTGAATTATAGGCTACTTTTTTTGTTGTGTTAATGTTTGAACTATTTACCATCTGTCTTTTGGTTAGACTTCGTGTACGCCATCTGATTCGTCACAACTCAAGCTTTAACTTTCACTTTTGATTTGGCTTACAGTCAGATCCTCCGTAGCTTGGATGATCTGTTTGTTTTCTCTTTGCCGTTTCTGTCACATTACACATTTTAACGAGTAGAAGAGCGAACCGAAACACAGGTAGACGGTATACTATCAGAGGACCTGCATCAAACATTGTATTTTTTATGAAGGCTGAACTACTTTGTTAACACAAAGTTTCGATTTCCTGCTGGCCATGTCTTACTTCTCCAATGACACCACGGTACAGGTAAGCGTTATTATAATCTAGATTGTGATTATTATTTTTAACTCTTTCTGATAAATGACTGATAAATGTGATTTTTTTTTCAGCCTGTCAGTGTCCTCGAAGATCCCACACAAATCGCTGAGTCCAAGAAAGAGCTGGAGGCATGGAAGGTATGACACAAAGACATAAACATTACAGGAACCAGGAAATGCAATCCTCTTTCCAGAAAAGTTGGTACATTTTGTAAACGTCAGCCAAAACTAAAATTTGTGATTTGCTAAATCAGTTGAACTGTGATTTAACTGACAAGAGCACAAAGAACAGATATTAAGTAATGTTTTTACTGACCAATTTAATTGTATTTTGTAAACATTTCTATGCATGTAACACACTAGAAACAGTAATAATGTCCTGTCAGATTCTACCATTATAAGGTTAAAAGGTAACAATTGAGAAGATTGTAATTGAGCATAAAAGGAGCATCCACCAAAATTAATACCTCTTTCATTTACAGTACAATATTTACAGTATATAGTAGAATGAACATACACATGAAACAAATCTTAGTGTTTAAAACGCCAGTGATGGATATGCTTAACCATTGAGCGCTCAGACAGCATTACTTAAAACTAATAAATATGGACACATGGGGCCAAGAGGGAATGTATCGCTGTATTCAGAGGAGCAGTCTGAAATTGTAGTACATAATGGGGAAGTCCTGTATCAGGTCAGTGCATGTATGCTGTTGTCACACAAATCTGTGTTTAATCTTATTTCAGAAAACATATACATCAGTTTCAAATTTCACAAAGGAAAAAAAAAACACATCCAGATTATTGTTAGAGAAAGGTGCAGCATCTATGATGGTCTGGGGCTTTATCAGTGCCTACATGGCTGACCTATGAAGGCAAAGATTGAAATTTTATGAGACATATGCTGCCATCAGGTCAAGATCATTTCCCTAAAGTGTTTTTTTTTTTTTTGCAAAACA
This sequence comes from Sphaeramia orbicularis, assembly GCF_902148855.1. Classification (NCBI taxonomy): domain Eukaryota; kingdom Metazoa; phylum Chordata; class Actinopteri; order Kurtiformes; family Apogonidae; genus Sphaeramia; species Sphaeramia orbicularis. Next base: position 49,507,279 of record NC_043977.1, on the reverse strand, counting down.
ATACCAGCCCTCATTCATGTCAACAGTGTGGCTTCAGAGTTAAGTGTGTGTACTGGACTGTTCTGCTGCAGTCCACACCTCTCCCCTTGTGAAAATGCAAGGACATGAAGAAGACAATCTGATCAACAGCCATCACAGACTGATGAGCAGCTCAAGTCTAGGAAACATCAGGGATAGACATGTAACATAACAGTAAATATGTCTCTGTCCCAACTTTTTTTAGCATGTTGGTGGAATCAAGAAAAGAAATTCCATATACTTTTTCCATTAAACTCTCACAGAAATGTAGAAACAAACAAATACTAAATAAATAAATGAATAAACATATAACATAACCAGTTGTGTGGAATTCATGCACATCAGAATGGTTTAATATAGAGTTCCAATTAGGCAGTACAATGTCATTTGATAAATGCAATTTTTTTTTTTTTTCCAGTTTTTGCTTAAAGGTTCATCTTTGATTCTCAGCAATAAAGTCAACTTCTCCATGGCTAAAATGTCAAAAACAGCTTCCATCTACTGATCTAGCTTTGAAGTGTTTATATTGAGTAAATTCCCAGTAAGAGCTTTTCACAATACAGTATAGTGTAACTTATAGTATAAACACAGTATAACCTCAGTCAAATACAAATCTTTTTTCATAACAACATACACAATGTTCTCAAGATGCATCACAGAGCAGTGGTTTGGAATTTTATTTCCCAAAATGATTTTGATAGTTGCATTAACAGTTTGATTATTTGGTCTCCATTTGCACAGTTCTAGAAAATACATGAGTGGGCCACCTTCATAGTGCCACACATCCAACAGTGTTGTAATGAGTTACTTACTTTTTATTTTAGGTATTATAAAGAACTGGGTTAAACTCTTCTGACAGAATACAAAGCACATTTAGGGTCAGGGAAAATATTGGAAATGTTTTTATATTCTTTTAGCAGTTGAATAAAGGATTCCAGCAAATCACCAAATCAGGTTTTCTAGAAATGGGGTTTGTAGATAAATTAAACATTTAATATCGTGACAAAATACTGGAGACATAACCTGAACATATCAACTAATACAGAAATTATTCACAGATAGAGAGGGTGGTTATGACTACAGACAGAAACCAAATATGAGACAACATTTCACTAGAACAAATCTTAAAAAGATGTACATTTCATGTTGGAGTGGTTTTGTGGAAAAAAAATGAAACTAAATATCAAACAGTGTGAAAACATCACAAAATTTAAGATGTATTAAAACCTTATTTTCCAGAGATATAGTAGCACTAAATGAGACTACAACAGTAATAGTTATCGATGGTATGTCATCATTTGCTCTTTTTTTGTAATTTAATAACTGACCTATTTTTGTTATGGACTGTATACATTAGCTGACTATCCAAGTCATGTAGAATTGGGGGAGGACAATATAAGTTCCTACTCCTTTTTGGACATTAAGTATTATAAAAGAGTCACAATGAAATAATTATACATTGTGTGACATTTGTTTTTCTTTTTTGGTTGACTTATTTCCTTCAATATATTGGAGTGCCCTGTTTAAATTGGTAATTTCTTTTGCCTGCTTCTGTTTGAAATAAAATCTATCTATCTACACTATATTGCCAAAAGTATTTGCTCACCTGCCTTGACTCGCATATGAATTCAGTGACATCCCATTCCTAGTCTATGGGGTTCAATATGACGTCGGTCCACCCTTTGCAGCTATAACAGCTTCAACTCTTCTGGGAAGGCTGTCCACAAGGTTTAGGAGTGTGTTCATGGGAATTTTGGACCATTCTTCCAGAAGCGCATTTGTGAGGTCACACACTGATGTTGGTCGAGAAGGCCTGGCTCTCAGTCTCCGCTCTAATTCATCGCAAAGGTGTTCTATCAGGCTGAGGTCAGGACTCTGTGCAGGCCAGTCAAGTTCATCCACACCAGACTCTGTCATCCATGTCTTTATGGACCTTGTTTTGTGCACTGGTGCACAGTCATGTTTGAAGAGGAAGGGGCCAGCTCCAAACTGTTCCCACAAAATTGGGAGCATGGAATTGTCCAAAATGTCTTGGTATGCTGAAGCATTCACAGTTCCTTTCACTGGAACTAAGGGGCCAAGCCCAGCTCCTGAAAAACGACTCCACACCATAATCCCCCCTCCACCAAACTTTACACTTGGCACAATGCGGTCCAACAAGTATCGTTCTCCGGGCGACCGCCGAACCCAGACCCGTCCATCAGATTGCCAGATGGAGAAGCGCGATTTTTCACTCCAGAAAACGCGCCTCCACTGCTCTACAGTCCAGTGGCAGCATGCTTTACACCACTGCATGCGGCGCTCTGCATTGCACTTGGTGATGTATGGCTTGGACGCAGCTGCTCGGCCATGGAAACCCATTCCATGAAGCTCTCTGCGCACTGTTGAGCTAATCTGAAGGCCACATGAAGTTTGGAGGTCTGTAGCGACTGACTCTGCAGAAAGTTGGCGACCTCTTCGTACTGCGCCTCAGCATCTGCTGACCCGCTCCGTCAGTTTACGTGGCCTACCACTTCGTGGCTGAGTTGCTGTCGTTCCCAAACACTTCCACTTTCTTATAATACAGCTGAAGTGTTTGCTCCTGGAGGATTCTGTTGGGTTTCTGTAAACTGGCTTAGAGTCTGGTTTTTGACCAACTCTATATATAAAGTGTCATGAGATAACTTTTTTGTTGCGATCTGGCGCTATATAAATAAAATTTGATTGATTGAGTGATTTAATTGGTTTTCCCCTGTAAGTCGCTTTGGAAAAAAGCGTCTGCCAAATGCATAAACATAAACATAAACAGCTGACAGTTGACTGTGGAATATTTAGGAGCGAGGAAATTTCACGACTGGATTTGTTGCACAGGTGGGATCCTATCACAGTTCCACACTGGAATTCACTGAGCCCCTGAGAGCGACCCATTCTTTCACAAATGTTTGTAAAAGCAGTCTGCATGCCTAGGTGCTTGATTTTAAACACCTGTGGCCATGGAAGTGACTGGAACACCTGATTCTGATTATTTGGATGGGTGAGCAAATACTTTTGGCAATATAGTGTATCTATCTATCTATCTATCTATCTATCTATCTATCTATCTATCTATCTATAGTTGGTAATTTCAATAGTGGAAAACTGTATGTGTGTGTTTTATGTCATTTAAGTGCTCACAACACTGTAGGTATTAGATAGTGGTAACCATGTTAGCCATTTTTCACAGTAGACATTTTATTTTGTTAAGGAAGAAGACACATAGATGTATTTGATATTATAAAAATTGGTGGATTCCACTCGGGTGTGTCAGTTCTACACCTTGAAGTTGTGCAGGTGGGTTAAGCGGAGCAACAAAATGGAACAAAAATATTACTAATGTTATCAATCAGTCGGTCAGTTTTTATTTATATAGTATCAAAACATAACAAAAGTTGTCTCATGACACTTTACATTTTGTAAAATGGAACAAATTTCTCCCCAGCACTGGAAATACAGCATATATTAAGTGATCAGAGAATTTTGTATCAGACTCTAGATGCACAGTTGTGCTCAGTTTGATAAGTGTGGACGCAGTAGTCAGACATGTGATATCTAAAACTGGACAATATGATAAATGTAAAGTTTGGACTGATTGTGTAGAACAAAAGAAATGTTGTGTTATAACTCAAACAACAACTCCTGTGTTTTTATTGTCAGTCAACTTTATCTGCCTACATGAAATTAATAGGTTACGGTTTCTTATGTTCTTGTGCACATTCTTCTGGCAAGGGTAGAGTTGGTCCTCAGTTGCACTAGTTGAAATTGGGCAGCAGGGGGTGCTAATAGGCTGATTACATGCGTCTCGTACATTTCATGCTCTTTTAGGAGAAATATGCACTGTATTAAAATGTTAAGAAAAGACAGAACAAGCATGAAAATCCAACTGAAACTCTTCTGTCCTGTTTGTCCAGTAATACCTGGTATGGATTTGGGGTCACTGGGTCATATGACATATAAGCTAACAGAAAAACTACGATCATATTCTATTCAAATATTTATGTAACCTAAAATAAATTAATTATGATACATTTTAGAATGAAAAAAACTAGACTGTGACATTAATAAACCAGATATTATTATCACACTGGATAATTTGTTTGTATTATCTGTTTGTATTAGATATTAGTGTTTCTTCCATTTAGTTGCAATATGACCAACATTAGCTGTGAGATTTTGTAAACTTTGATCATGGGTGTTTGACAGTGGGTCTCAGAATGCTAGACATTTCTTAAACATTGAATTAAGTGGAACAGTAATGAAAACCACCCAGTCCATTTTCCCACCTAAATTATCTAACTACCGTTTGCCAGTAGCTGCTACAATTATTGTAAAGTTATACATACAGTTAAGCTACATGTTATATGTAACTGACTTATTAGACTGTAAGTTTAGATTTAGGTTTTGGACTTCACTCATTTATTCACAGTGATGGTGTTGCTAACATTACGAGCTAGTGAAATGAGAATCACAACATGATCTATCACTTTGAATGGTTTGAGTGTGATCTAACCACCAGAATTACTGTGTTTTAATTGATATCAGTTTTTGTTTTTCTGATTTTTAAATGAAGTAATGACCTTTTGTGGATCTGTGATCTGTAAATTACAATGCATATGTGTAAATGATAAGGTGAGACATACCTGTTAATAATATTGTTAAAATTGCACTTATTTTAATCAAGAAATTTCAGGTTGTTCATGTTATTCACAATTTTATGAAGAATACTTCGTAGATGTAAATATTTTCATAATGTAATTTTACTTTTTTCACTCTAAAACAGAGAAAAGATGGTAGATGACATTATTTACAGGTTATTATGTTATTATTTGTATTTGTTATTATTATGTAATTATTGCACTGGTCTGGCCCTCTTGAGATCATATTGGGCTGAATGTGGCCCCTGACCCAAAATAAGTTTGACACCCCAGCTCACGAGGGTTCCAGGGTACTCTCTCCACTGGAAATGATGTACCTTATTTCAGCAAACACAGATGTTGATAAAAACATTAGTCTTGTATGAATCAACATCTCCATGGTCTGCAACATTTCTGTCTGCCATAGATTTATTCTGCTTATGTCCTGGTTGAGAACTGTGGAAGCTGATTGGTGACAATAAAGATAAATTAAAAAAAGTTTAAAAAATTACTACTTGGAAATTCAGAAGGCTAATGTCACAGTAGAGCTACTGTATATCCACTGAAAGAAACTAAAATCTTTCAAAAAAAAAAGTGATGGATGACAGGCATGATAGTGTAGAGTAAGGAATATTTTTCTATCTTTCAACTTGTACAATGAATAAAAAATATACCTTGAAATACAGACATGGGGTTTAATTTCCACTAGTTCCATCTTAATAGGATTTTAGTTGTTGTAATGGAAAAATATGATTATTTTCAATCTCAGCCCTCTGAATTCTGTGTAATGTGTTGGTGAAATAAAAAAGGACTTTGTGATGCTATGTCTGTTATCCACAACGTATTATTTTTCATTCAGTAGGAGCATTTGAGTGGTCAACTAACACCCTGCCTTGTGTTGAAGGTGAAGGTAGAGAAAGCTGATGATGTGAAGACCAGGCTGGTAATGGAAAAGCTGGAAGAAGAAGAAGCCAAGAGGAAAGCCAAGGAGCAGATGATGACTTATGCAAACAAGCGGCAGGAGTGTGAGAAAAAATTTAATGAAAACCTGAAAGAAATGCAGGTAACCTCCAGTTACTGTCAGCTGTGTTAAACACTGTAGATGCATCAGCTTGGATCAGTCTCTTCCTGAGTACTGACTGAGATTTTTGTCTTTCATAGTCTGAGGTCTGCCAGCTTGGGAAACGCAAACAGGACTTGATGGACAAGCTGAAGAGGTGCCAAGCTGAACTGGAGGCTAAAAGAAGCGAGTCCATGAAACTGAGGCAGAAGTTTAAGGTGGAAATGAAAGACTGCTGACTTCTCTTGTGTCACATATGTTCAGACTTGCATATTCAGACTGTCTGTGTTTCTTAGATAAATGCCCAGATTCCAGATACAGAAGTGAAGTTCACACAGCAGAACAAGGAAAATGGTGATGATGACACTTCAGCCATCAGAGGAGTGTTTACCATCAGCCAGAGACCCAGTGTGCTTCTGCGGGGAGGACAGGCACTCATCACCTTTGAGGAGGAGAAAGGTTTATAGTATTTGATTAACTGCACTATATTATCATGAACTCAGCATCAGTTTTGGGAATGCAGTTTACTAAACATTTATCTGCATGGAGGAAAACAATAGGAGAACAGCATGAATTTACATTTCACAAATTAAGAATGAGGACAAAATATGAAAGTGTGAAACTTACTGCAAAGACAATACTGTAGAGTGGGTGTTGAAAATGTAAGTAATATCAAATTCCAGCTTGACACAAATTTTTTTTAAACACTCCTTCATCTTTCTAGTATATTTCCTGTTGGAAACTTCACTAATAATTGACGATTCACTAAGTTTTTCCTAACAATGGCATCTGTCTTATCCTGTACAACCACTCATAACTAGGTATAGGAGGCTTGTCAGACATTCTGAGCAACTGATAAAGGTGTAACCTGCAAATCCAACAGCAGATCTCCTCAAAGATTCATTTGCTTTTCCAAGGCTGTAAGTATAAAAGGACAAAAGGTCAGACCTGGATTAACCCATAAAGACCCAAACCACCACCATAAACCAAAAGCATCTACTGATCTGAAATGTTTAATACCTGCTGATCCACTAATCCTATTGATACATGTAAATAATTGGCTGATGACCTTTAATGGTCATCAGATATAACCCATTTGAATGTTCAGTGGCTCCGTAGTGAACACTGTCATCTTCTACAACATCTAATTCACCAGTAAAAACCATGGAGTTTGATCAGTGACAGTAGATGGGGACACTGGGTTTATAATGCTATATTTGCAGCAAAACTCAGTTTTTCTTCTGTTTTTTTCTGTTTTGATATAATAACCTTTGAATTAACTTTCACAAATGTCTTAATCAAAAATAGAATATTAAATATAGGAAAATATAAGATTTACAGTGAAAAATGCAAAATATCGATGATAATATTATAATAAATGGTGATAAATCAGGGTTCAAAGGTTAAGTAGAGAGAAAAATTCATCTGTGAACTGTCACAAAAGTGACACTGTGTCTTTATGGGTTAAAGTTTGTTAGAGCAGACTCACAGCTCAGTCCATCAGCGTTACTATATACAGACTGAGACTTAAATGGACTGATCTTATATAGCGCATTTTCTACACCTTAATGGTGCCCAAAGCACTTTACAATTCCTCACATTCACCCATTCACACACACATTCATACACCACTAGGCAGCTGCTGCCATGCAAGGCACTTCCAGGCTTTACTGGGAGCAATTTAGGGTTCAGTGTCTTGCCCAAGGACACTTCGACATGTCAGAGCCAGGATTTGAACCGCCGACCCTTCGGTCAAAGGATGACCCGCTCTACCAACTTAGCCACAGTCGCCTAAAAGGTGTTCCTTACCGGCCATGGACACAATGTATATAGAGAATTAAAAAATAGCATATGTTCTGTGTCTCTTAATTTGACGATGTATGAGAAGATGAAAACCTTTCTATGTCAGGTAAATGAAAACAATTTTTTCTAGCAAAGCTGAATTCCACATATAAGTAGACTATAAAGACTACAATATGCATTTGAGAGCTACATTTACAGTCTGCTGACTTGGTACCTGAACAATGCAAATGAAGAAAAATATGTTGCATAACTGACTTTTCTTAAATGTGAATTTTCCGCAATTACCTAACTAAAAGCGAATAAAATAAATAAATTAGAATGACTACTCAATCATCTTAGTTAACTAAGCTAGCTAACCCTAGGATCTTAACTGTAACTCAAACAAAGGAATTTTCATTGACTATTTGAAACTTTTTTAAATTAGTTCTTCAATACATCATTCTGCTCTTTCTGTTGGAGCAGTGAGCTGACAAAGCAGTAAAGCAAAGCAAAATATGTGTTTGTTTTTTATATATTCCTGGGGCCCTCTTTTAATTGTGTAAAACCACCTTTGTATGAGATGGAAATGACTAGACTGACAGAGAAACCTCCAAAGACCTTTAGGATCTTTGCATATAATTAGTTTCTTTCTAGTGTAAACAGATAGAATTGGGGTACAACTTCACAGAAGATTACTTGTGAGTACACTGTACTTAAATGTTCCTTTCTTCCAGTGGTTTCTCAGATTCTCAAGATTCCCAAGTGCTCTGTATCCTGTGAGAATATTACCTTGGATGTGAAACCAAAAAGAATAGCCATGGATCCTGTTGTGAAGTTTGAGGTACACATTTATGAAACCACTGTCTGTCATAGAAACCTTCAGCAGCAGTCTTTTTCTTTTTTTGTTTTTGTTTTGGTGTTCTCCACTGCTTTCCAGATGTACACAAACTAAGAAGTAGTCCTTTGTAATAGCTTCTTTGTCATAACATCAGAACTCTTTGATTCTTCACCCTCTGATGATTATTTTCTAACACTTTTTTAATATTTTAAGTTGAAATAGATCCTTTAAAGGCTCATCTGTAATCACTCTGCACTTCAACATATAGGTCCACCTTGATATTTCTAAAAAGGATCTCAAGGTTGCTAATGTCCCCCCGTTGATGCCAGAAGAGCGAATAAAGGACCGGCTGGAGATAAGTTTCTCACGGCCCAGCAGAGGAGGGGGAGAGGTGGAGAGCGTGGACTACCATAAAGCCACTGGGACGGGTCTGATCACCTTCCTCCATCCTGGAGGTACAGCTCTCTGTTCTTATATTATCATAACTTTAGACCTCAGCAAACTTTTATGATAAATTTTATACATCAACCTCTCCAGTGTTTAGACATGGAGAGGAGCTCAGATATTTCTGATCAGGTTACATGCACAGAAGTCTTTTTAGCTCACCAGCTGATAAAGCTGTTGTGATGGTGCCATGTCCGTCTTTGTTTTCATCTTTGTTAGCAATTGCTTCAAATATTTTCTCTGATGAAACCACTGGTCAGATTCATTTCAATTCTTTTATTTAGCTTCCTTGGGACAATGTCTACAAAGTTTGCTCTCAATTTTTTTAAAAATTAGATTTTTGAATTTTTGAATAATGTGCCTTTATAAATGTAAATGTGTCATATTTTGATGGCTTATAACATGGGAATGGTTACAGATATCAGTATAGTTACTATTGAGCACTGATAGGAAGTCACATATGGACATTTAAGTTGTTGAGTTATCCTCCAGTACCACCCACTTCAGTTGGGAGATTGATCTCCTGCATCAAGACCAGAGGACTCTAACATAGCAGCAGAATGTGACAACCTCGCAACCACTTTATTCTTCATAGAACATGCCAGGGAGATACAGGGACTTTGGTCCTATTTTTGTGCTTGCACTCACATTGAATTCAAATGAATTCAACGAAAAACACACAAAAACAATACTAACTATATTTCATTATTTAATTTACAAGCTGTTCTTTAACTTCTCTTGACTTTGTCATTCCATTTGTTCTGTATCAGCTTCATGGATCAGGTTGTTAGCCTTATTTAGACAAAGAGAGACTAATGTAGGGCTAAGCTTTACAAAAAGTGGACGGTATTTAAAAGAAGAATAGCAGACTGGTTTATCTCATACACCAGGGTTATAGGTATGTTCTCACTCAAGTGATTAGTCAAATATTTAAGCATTACTTTACTACAAACATATCTTGCTGACTTTACAGACTGGTTTTGTGTGGTTTCTGAATTTTCAAATTAAGAGTAAAACCCTTCTATTATAAATAATTAAAGTTGCATGATAAATGCAGCACAGAGCATGTAGTTGTGTTGGATAACATTATTGTCAGCTTAGCATAATTTATAGCATAAACAGTAATCAGTACTAGCTGTCCAGTCACACAACTTATCTAGTTGTGTTCCAGGATAATGTGTTCATCAGGGACTGCAATATAGGTCTACAACACCTAAACTGTTCTATTACAGGTCACAATGTTGTGAAACACTGATTCTATTACCTAGTTTGTGAAACAGTAATAGAGCAAACAACCTGACTAGGAAAAAGTCACACATGCTAATCTTTAGCCTTAGCCTTATTTAGCCTGTAGCTTTAAGTTAATGCACAATATTATTTCTGTTACTTTGTGGACTCATAATGTTGCTGAACCTAGACCTGACAAAATGAAGCAACCTAAATCATAACACTGGCCCCACAGGCATGTACTATAGGCACTAGACATGATGGGTAATCACTCCATCTGCCTCTCTTCTCACCCTGATGCACCCATCACTCTGGAACAGGGTCATTCTGGACTTATCAGACCACATGACCTTCTTTCATTGACACACAGTCCAATTTTTGTGTTCTCTTTTAAACTGATAGTTGTTTAAGAAATACAAATCTAGTCACTCCATCAGTTAAGGGTTAAAAAATTTGTTGTAGCTCAAACATATTAATCCCTGCAGTCATTATCCAGTGGAAGGATGTGAACTCTGAACTGTTAAACTAAATGAACTGAACTAACTTAGTGAAATCCAGGTGGAGCCTCTTGTTCTTTTTTGGCTGGGCTGCGTACAAGTAAACCAAGGTTGTTGATAATGGCAAATGCATTTCCTTGTGAGTGTTTTAACTGAATAATCACTCTTCAGGGGAAAATAGAGTAAGTATTGGCAGTTGATATCCTAGGTATGACATGTATGTCATCAGACAAAATCATAGTTTTGTGTCCGATGTTTGTATGCCCGATATCTTTGTTCACTTGGAGTCTAGACTGGTAAATGACATAAGGATGGTTTACATAAGAAATGATCTCTTTTTGCAGTCATTCCCTGTTTCCAGTCATCACCTGCTCTTTGCCAACTAATCCAGTTCTGTTTACCAGTTTAAATTACTCAGAAGCTGACAGAAATTAGTTATGGAGACAAAGTCAGTTTTTAATACAACATGTGTAAGTTGTCATTGACATCAATACCCGTTAGCTACTTGCCAGCCAGACCATTAGCTGTGCTGAGGTTGGCATCTCTTTAAGTTGTTTCAGAAAATGAAAATTACTGACAAAATAAACATTTTGCTAATTTTCTGTGTAACCAAGAGGCTGCCATCATCTACCAACGATATTGTTGTATGTTTGCATGAGTCCATGAATAACTCAGCACACCCAAATGTCAATGTGATAATTAAACCATTCCCTTTTTTTATTGGCTGTTGCAGGATACACACTTTAGTGATGGCTGGGTCATCAAGTATGTCATGTTACCAAGCATTGTTTTAACAATTAATAATGCTAAAATGTGTGGCTGTGTTTAGTTGCAGAGGGCCTGGCTTTGAAAGGGAGGTATGAAGTGGATCTGGATACTGCTGTGACTGTACAGGTCACACCCCTTTACAAATACCAGCTACGTAAGTTTCAGGTAAGATAATCCCACTAACTCAGGTTTACCTTTCACTTTTACTTATTTGTACCATGTTTTTAGGCTAGACAACCCTGCAGCCAGGTTTTAAAAATCTGATGAATAGCTAGAACAAAACATAAGGTTAATAGATATCTGCTAATTTATTCATGTCATTTGGAATGTTCATAATCACCTACTGTGTTTTTTTATTCAAATTTTTTTGGTGTTGCTTTTAGTGTAACTTGTAACAGTTTTATTTTGGTGCTCTACCTTGTAGTACTTGCTGTAACAAATCAGAGGTCTGGCAGAAGTTACACAGTTTCTGACAGTATAGGGTTTATGTCCTCTGCTTTTATCATAAAATTTTTTTAAAAATTACATTCCTACATATATCTGTGTTCCACCAGCTTCAGGGCCTTTGAATTTCAGGGAAAACTGGTTCCAGAGCAGGACCAAAGTATAACTTTAATTAAATTTATAACTACTATTTTCCAAAGCATACATATATATATATATATATATATATATATATATATATATATATATATATATATATATATGTATGCTTTGGAAAATAGTAGTTATAAATTTAATTAAAGTTATACTTTGGTCCTGCTCTGGAACCAGTTTTCCCTGAAATTCAAAGGCCCTGAAGCTGGTGGAACACAGATATATGTAGGAATGTAATTTTTAAAAAAATTTTGTGTGTGTGTGTGTGTGTGTGTATATATGTGTGTGTATATATATATATATATATATATATATATATATACATGTATATATGTGTGTGTGTGTGTGTGTGTGTGTGTGTATATAGAGAGAGATTAGGGCTGTCAAAATTACCACATTAACATTTATTAACATGTTTTTGGGGTTTTTTTGGATAAAAAAATTTTAATGCAATTAACCCATCTGCAGCACAGAATGACTCTGAACATCTCTGGCAATGCATTTTGGACAGTTACCATCACGCATTCGCAAATGGGCAGTTGCTCTGGTAGTGACAGGCAGCAGAACCAACCGTTACAGGTGGAAGACGCTAAACAGCACGTTGGCCCTCCTGATGGGAAATTTGAGTACAAAAAAAACAAGACGGAAGGGTGGTTTCAAATTGTTTTGTTTTAACTTGTTTTGTTGAAACTGTAGTCTGTCTAAAGGCCTTGTAAATAACATAGTTGGAATTGTGTTGGTATTTGTTGTTGTTGGATGACTGCTGTTGGTTACTGTTCTCTGTTTAGTTTACTGCTGATTGTAAATCAAATTGTCCCTCGGGGATAATAAAGATGCCTTGAACCTTGAATCTGAAGTTATAACTTACTGCTAATCAGCTGGGTGACAGTAACTAATGTTACCATGTTTCTCTCAAACTTTTCCCTTGGTTTACCAACATATGCAGAACTGAGCTGAACTGGGGCGTAATCAAAAACACAAGTCACATTAAGTCACAAGACAAACACTGGTCCAGAACAAACTAGGGGTCCAGAGGTAATGGACAACCCTGGACCAGTACAAACACTGGTCCAGAACAAGCTCTAGGTCCAGAGGTAATGAGAACGCTGGACCAGTACAAACACTGGTCTAGAACCAGCTCTGGGTCCAGAGGTAACGGAGAACCCAGTCAGTGCTAATATTTGTGATTCTTTTCAGACCTTCTGTGGCACTCCAAAGCGTACCCTCCTCCTGGATGACATCGAGGACATTGATGATATAGATGATGATGAGGAAATACAAGACCATGTGGAGATCCACTTCCAGAAGCCCAACAACTACGGCGGTGAGATCGAGAGCATCAAGTACATCTCCGGTGGGAAAGTTCTGCAGGCCTTTTTCTCTGAGGACACTGTGTAAACTGATCTAGTCAAAGCTGTGTAGAACGACTCACAAATCATTGCTTACTCTTAACTAATATGGAATCAGTATTGTAATATGCTTTTTGTGATTTAGAATAACTTCAAATATATTTCTAGTTATCTAAGCTGCTTTTTGGTATATTCACATATTCATCCTGTTCTGCTGGGGGTCAGGTAGTCTGAGGAATCTATTCATCAAGTTCAGAACTTGATTGTCAATAGTTTATGAGATAACTTAATCATGGAAATAATAAACTCAGAAATTTACACCATCATTCATCAGTGTTACAACTGCTTATTTACATTTATGTGGGATTCCTGTGACTACGGTCTAACAGGTAACTGAATGCTTATCTGAATATTCATTCTAAGCCCAGGATGTATTTAGGGTAACTGTAATCTGATTTTCCTCTGGAAATTTTTGCTCAATAAAAGATGACATGCCGTTAAACACTTTCTTGAAACGAAGCTTGGTGGTTTATAAATGTCATCAGGGTCAATACACAGTAGGCGTAGAAGCCCAGAATATCCAAACATATCAAGGTAACCAGTCCCATATGATATGTTAACTCAAACATTTGGCTCCCAAACATATTACATGCTGTACTACAGAGGAGAAAAAAGGTACTACTAGGCTTCAGACACTAAAGGTTTTCTGTGAAAATAATGAATAACTTAATCTTAAAACTAATTTTCTGGTTCTTTTCATTGTTTTCACCTTGCTATTAAATGCAGTCTTTTGAGAAACACAGAAGATATACAAAAGGTACAAAAAACTGGTTTAATTTGGAGGCAACTTGAGGTAAACTTTTGAAGAAAAAAGAAGGGAGAGGAGAATTCCAAAGAGGCCAGTTCCCATCAAGTGCTTTGCAGGAGTAAATAAAGTAGCTGATGTCTGAAGGTGATGCTATAAGCTTCTATATGTTGTACATGGCTGCAATGAACACCAGGTTTACAGCTGACCGATCACATGAAATAGAAGTTCACAATATCAAAACTTATTCACACATTTTTTCCATCTTCCATTAGTATTTTCAGATTTTACACATAAAAAATAAACTCCAGAAATATAGTTTGTCACATTGTTCTCAGAAACCATGGCTGCAGCATCGCTGAGAGATAGTACAAGACACAAGTCCCAGACCAGTCAAACATGTAACTTGGAGCTGTAAAGCCATTGTTCCAGAGCTAAATGCCTCTTGAATAAATTTTAATCTCATAAATAAATGCTTAAATATAACACAATAACTGCAAATGTTTCCATTCAGGTGTTCCATAATGCCACCTACTGTAACCTACAGCCCTTGGCCAAAACAGTACATTTTGTACATTTATAGTATATACAATTTGCAAAATAAAAAGTGCTACTGCTGGACTGAAGAAAGTAACTGGGGCACCTACAGTAAATGGCCTGTAAATGTTCACTATGATGCAAAATGAAAATAATGGATAATTACCCTCAAAGGTTTTAACTCTACATCAGTGAACGGATTCTTAAAATGTAAGGGACACAAAGTATTGGAGATATACAGAAAAATAAATCCTCAGTAAAGTACAGATATAAAATATAAAAACTCTACTGAGAAATAGTGTTCATACTCCATACCCCTTCTGCCCTGTCTCATGGTTTGGACATTTACATTTATCTTATTTACAATTATTATAAATGTGCAGCTGCTCCAACAATGAACACATTAAAAGGTCAATAGAAGTGACAAAACTGTCAGCAAGTCACAATTCTGTTTGAAAGATCAATTCTCCACCCTGTATATCTCCAAAATAGGTGCTTTATGCATCTTTTCAAAAAAAAAAAAAAGCTTTATATTTATACTTTGCTTTAGTTTAATAGGTTAAGCCATTTCACAAATTTGAACACACATGCTCTTCAGTGTGGTCCGAACATAGTGTTTTTAAATAACGTTGTCTTTAGTTATAATCCTCATCTCCAGATGTTTTGCAAATTATTCTTTCTTGTTTTCTACATTATCAAATATCAATATCATATGCCAGAGTTCACCCAAGTTAATGAGGCTTTGGGAATGAGTTCTGAAACAATTCATGAACAAGTCTGAGCAGGTCAGGATCTGATGATCTGAAGTACAGGCAGTGGTGCTGCTTGCCATTAGGCAAGGCAGGCAGCTGCTTGGGGCCCCTAAGCCAGCAGGGGCCCCTAAAGGACCAACAGACTTGACACAAACAGTCTAAAGAATAAGTTCACTACACAGCGGCAGAGAGAAGTTGCAGTAACAACTAGCTGTCTCAAATTCTCTGAAGGGGCCCCCTGAGTCCAAATTGCCCCTCCCCCACCTGTGTGTGTGTGTGTATATATATATATATATATATATATATATATATATATATATATATATATATATATATTTATATATTTTTTTTTTTTTTTTTTTTTTTGGCTTGGGGCCCCAGGGGACCTTTTCTGCGCCACTGAGTACAGGTGTCAAACATACAGCCTGTGGGCCAAAAATGGCCCGCCAAAGAGTCCAATCCACCCTCTGGGATAAATTTGTGAACTGCAAAAATGACACTTAAGATATTAACAATCACAGATGTGAAAATCATTACAGTTCAGGGGCCACATACAGACCAATATGAGCTCAAGTGGGTTAGATCAGTAAAATAATAATATTCTATCAATAATGACAACTGCAAATTTTTGTTTGTTTAATGTAAAAAAGTAAAATTACATCAAAATGTTTACATTTACAAACTATCCTTTCATAAAAATGTGAATAACCTGAACAAACATGAACAACCTGAAATGTCTTAAGTCCAATTTTATCAATATTCTACTAAATGTTTTGTGTATTTGTAGATCCACTGTGATCTGTAAGTTGTAATATATGTGTAAATGATAAACTGAGGCATAATACTGTTAAAAATGCACTTATTTTTTTAAAGACATTTCATGTTGTTCAGATTTTTAAGGAGACTTTGTACATGTAAACATTTTCATAATGTAATTTTACGTTTTTTCAGTGTTATCAGATCATACTGGGCTAAATGTGGCCCCTGAACTAAAATGAGTTTGACACCCCTACTCTAAAGGGACTAGTTGCTGTCATTACATCTTATCAGCCCACTAAAAATCATCAACAGTTGTAAGTCGCTCATTAAAGCAGTGTAACTTTTTAATTCACAATTTAAAACAATATTATGTGCAAGTGTAACATTCATCACCATCCAGTGAACTCTCCTGACACATAAACACTTTGGAACCTCTTCACACAAAAAACATATAAAAAAAATGCATATATAATCAAAGGAATTCCAAAAGAGATTCATCTGTGTGGTAAAAACCCAAATGGTCTTTCCTGATGAGATGCTCTTGTGATTATAAAAGCCTTGCAGTATAATTACATGTGTATAAACCTAAGCAAGTGCCATGCAGTTGAATTAGAATAATAATCATTAGCTGTGGTAACCTGATGAAGGGTGTCAGAATGTCTCTTTTCCGATGTTTGTGACAACTTTATCAAGGTTCAGTGTGTGACGTTTAGTGATATCTGGTGGTAACCTTTACATAACAGGTGACGGCACCTCAACAACCAATCCCACACATTAAATAGAAAATGGAACATAAACTCTGCTTTGAGCTACTTAAGAAATATGGTGACACAACATGACGGACTTATTCCATATGTAGATAGAAATGAATGAAAGGAAAAAAAAAAACATTTCAACATGATAAATATTATATTCCATTCAATCAATTAGAGACTCATAAATATGACACACTGAACCTTTGAAAATACTTTACACTTACCTGCGTGTCAAAAAGCATTCAGTTCCTTCTACAACCTTAGAATTCAATGGTCTTGTCACCATACATACTTATAATTTTACCTAAATACATTTGTTATAGATCTTTTCCAAAAGCAATGAACACAGCTTTGACCCAGCTTTACTCTATTATGATGAACAAGATGAAAAATTGGCAGTTCTTTGAACATGTGGTAAGCCTGCATTAAGCCTGGCCGGGCTTCTGGAAGTAGCGCTTATACAGCCCTCTTGCTAGTTGGACTTCTTCAGCCCAGGTAGTGTCAGCTCATACCTGGTGAGAAAAAGATGCCATATTTCTTTAAAATGACACCTGAACCATGTAATGGACTTTTTCCTCATGTTAAAGGTTTACTATCGTCACCTTCCTAAAATAACTGCCTATATAATTTATTCATATTTTTCAGGAAATACAAAAAACTTAAGCAGAAATTAAGTATTTGATGATTTAGGCAAAAAAGTAATTTTTGTCAAAAAAAAAGTAAAATATATAAAATTCACCTGTGCTCATACTAAAGTTTTCATGGGGTGTTTTTATTTTTCCTCAAATCCAATTGTGAGCAAGGTACTGCCATCTCTAAGCTAATGTCTTTGTGACCTACATCTTTGTCACAGACTCTACACTGGTTTTTATGTATCAGGGGCTTTGAGAAACTCAGGAGCAAGTATAAGCACTTTCATGAAAAAATGACTAGTGTATATATTCTGATGTTTTCCAACAGCAACAGTGTTTTCCACTAGCTAATTTTAGCTCAGAAATGGAGTCAACTAAAGTCAACAAATGACCAACTACCAGCACTAAATATATGCCAACACCATCTTCATGCATCTGGTAGATTCCAGACTTCAGTATTTATTTTTCTTGAAAATGTTTTACTTTTACTCTGTTTCTTTCTTTCTAGATTGGTCTAGTAGAAAAACAGGACTCCTACCATTCTGTAATGCCTTTGGCTAGATCCAAGTTGTTCAGATTTATCAGTACCTGTGGACAAAAGCAGAATTCAAAACAAGCGAAACATGAAGTAAAACCCAGTGGACTAATCTGCAGTTCACAAAACCAGCAGTAAACAGTTCACACATCAGCCTTTCAGCTGTACTCTACACAACTGTCATGGATGTCTCTGTCATACATCTTCAGTTAGCAGTAAGAAGTCATCATCAATCACAACAAGCATTTCCCACCATGCCTATGTCCTTCCTCTCCCGTGTGTGGAACATCCTGCTGTTTTTCACAGCCACATCCAGCTTCCTGGTTTTTGCCTCTTCAAGTGACACATCAAACTCAAATCTGTGATTACAAAGCATTGGCAGAAAAAGAGCGCCATAAACAACCTCAGATGATGAGGAACAAAATACATCACTATATAATAATACTAATACTAATAATATATATACACGCATACACATACACACACACACACACACACACACACACACACACAGACAAACAGGACCTGTCGTTGAAGACTGGATTGACCGTCCTCTTCTTCACGTGTGTCTTCTTTCGGTGTCTCCAGGACTGGTCAGGGAGCAGATACAGGCGGACATATGAGTCTGTTCCGTTCTCATTGCAAGGGAATAAATTCCTGAAAGAAATGGTTATATGTGTATGAGTTATAATAGAATGCAACTACAGGGGTTGGACAAAATAATGGAAACACCTAACACTGTGGCATCATAGAAGGTGTTTCCATTATTTTGTCCAACCCCTGTATGTAAGTAATTGGCAGATTCTAACTAGTGATGAACAGAATCCTGGCACCCGGGGTCCCTCTACTGTTGCCAAACATAACTGTATGTGTTAACATTTGTTAAGGAGCTGACATGACTTGAGGGTGTTTATTATGACACTTAGTGGATGTGGTCTGTGTTTTCAACCATTCTTCAATCTTCTCCAACTCCACCCACTTGTTTCATAAAACAATCTATGACATCACAGAGGGTTTTCCACTATTTATACACAGTCTGTGGGTAAAACCTGCACAAACACTTAAACTAAACCTTTCATTGCCTCACATGGTTCTCCATAAGAGCCTGGGATTCTCTGACCTGATGTCCCTGAACTAGTCCTGTTCCACATGCACACCTGGACATTCAGACCCACATCATCCCAATGTCAACCACTTCCTAACTTTGTTGCAGTTTTCAGAGTCATCCTCATCCTCTTCTTCAGACTGTTTTTTATTTTTTTAATTTTAACTTTTCCATAAACATCGTTCATAAATGAGTTCATAATATGTAGAAGGGAAATGCAGCTGGTGAGTCACAGATCACTCTAGTGTTAAAAAGTGGTATAATGGTGGAGGACTAGCTGGGTAGAATGCTAACGGCTGTAGGCGTCTCTGCAACACAAACTACTCACGTCTTTAATCATTTAAATGTTTTAAAACAGAAATATTAGAAATTACACCTGTTATTGGTGTATTGGAATATTCTGAACAACCTCATTTTTCTCTCTTTACCAATCTTCCAAGTGTTCAAAAACAAATCATACCAAGCTGGATTTCTCTCCAAACAAGACAACTCTATGAGCTATGTACAACAGAGGTACCATGTGAATTGCTTTTCCTTTTACATGAAGTGTCCTGGGATTCAAGATAATTTTTGTTGAAAGAACTGAGTAAATTTCTGCTATTATTTGCTGGAAATCATTTGTGAGTGAGGGTTTTTGCCATGTACCTGCAGGCATTGACTAGTATGATCAGTTTGTTCCTCAGGGTGGCGTATCGCACTGTTAGATGGATCTCTCCAAGGGAACCCTGATATTTTCTGAGGGCTCTGTAATGATGAACACAATTGATATTTGATTATGTTTGGTTAAATCAGGCATATATCAGTTGCTAGAATGCATACACTGAAGTAGAAGAGGGCATGTACGAGGGGGCTTCAAAAAGTCAGTGGAAAAATAGCTTCGACATGGTTTAAATCACACAGCCCTTAGTCTTACACAGATGGACTTAAAGGCTGGTATCAACACTTGCAGAAGTGTATTGACATAGATTATGTCAAATGTTGAAAAATAAACGTCATAAACAGTTTTTTTCAACTTTCCTTTTTCCATGAACTTTTTGAAGCCCCGTCGTAGATGTACTGACACCAAAATATCACTTTATTACATCCTGTCCCAACTTTCCAACCCATATTTCCAGCCAACTCACTCTGGATACGAGGCTCCGTCTGAAAGGTCAAAGCGTGAGGAGGCGATGGAGTTCTCTGACAGGAGGCTGTGGGAGTCGTACCGACGCATGTTTGGTGTGGAAGGTGATGACTGGCAGGTTTCAGAGGCCAGGAAGGAACCACGACGGTGGACTAAGTAGTCATCAACTCCATTCCCGGTTGGAGATGGGAGCTGGGCAGCTGGCGTGGCTTCAGCGGACAGTGCAGCAGGGTGTGGTGTGGGGACACTGCTTCTTTGGTTCCTTTGTGGTGTTTTCGGTTGTGGCGGTGAACTGAGAATAATCTTTGGTGGTGGTTTTTCCTCAAAAAGAATCTGTGGTAGGATTGAAGACAAAAGTGTTGTCAGTTATGAATATAAAATCTAATAGCACTCAGTAGTTGACAAAAATTTGCATCAAGAAATGCCACAGTTCCAGTTATAGCAGTAATCATAGTTGTAACAAGGCTAAGCTAAGTTTGTGATATTTCAAGAAAGCACTCAAAATGCTAGAATAATATAGATAGAATATTTTGAAGGAAAATGAATAATGTTACTAGAATAAAGTTGTAATACTTTGAGAAAAATATCAGATTACAGGAATAAACTCCCAATATTTTGAGAGAAAGTCCTAATAAGGAGGTAATAGTGAAAGTTTAAAATTACAAGAGTTGTCAAAATTCTCAAGTGAACCAAATATCGCAGCCTGAGTCTTTTTGTATTGATAAATTACACAACAATAAATATGGCTTGTGGTTTACATGTTATGTGATGTTATATCAGGGGGGTTCAACAAAAATCACCAGAGGTCCACCAAGTCAAACCTCTTTTAGCTGAGGTCTGAACAAGTTCAAATAATAATAATAATAATAATAATAATAATAATAATAATAATGGATGGTGGTCTTCAAGGCATTCAAAGTGCTTTACATTTTTTATCCATCATTCATTCACTCTCACATTCACATTGGTGGTGGTAAAATGTTCCCACTTTTAAAGTAACATGTTTTGGTTTGAAGGCTCAACCAACCATAATAATAATAATAATAATAATAATAATAATAATAATGATATGGTAGTAGTGTTTGAGTTTATTCATTAAATGAGTTCCACGTAAGGAACCTTTAGTTTTCATTTGGGTTTATTTTCTCACAGCACACCATAATAACTTAAATTTTCTGCAGATCTCACCCATCTGCCTTAGCTTGTTACGAATATTTCTATGCCACCAGTCTGTACACAACTTTAAGTGGAATAACCATGACATCGACTCCAAATGAGTCCTTGTGATCCTGTATGGGTTTCCACAGGGAAACCATTGTGGTGAACGAGTGCCTACCCTGAGCGTGGCCTTCAGCTTGATTTGGCTCGTGGCTCCAGATCGCTCCAGCATGAAACGCTGGTCTAGGCACATGTTGGAAATGTTAAAGAGACGACTCAGGGGCAAGTTGAGGGTACCAAGCGGAGTCTTCTTATCCTGTTCTTTCACCTGGACAATAACAGCACAAAGAAAAATGAGCCTAAAAGCAGAGAAAAGGTTCATGTTATGCAAACTTTTGTTGGTGTTCTTCCCTGTGAAGTTTCTGTAAGTCTTTGACCTTAATTTGTGAGATAATCACATGGTGCTATATGAATGAAACTGAATTTGAAGCTGTCTTTTTCTTTGATGCCTTTATTGCAATAATGTCATTTATGTTATGTACAAATGTATAGAATTGTAGAGAACCAACGTGACATAACTAATTGGATTTTCACCTGTTGTTTGGAATCATTTTTTGTATTTGGGTCACCTCTGTGTTGACTCTGGAGTGGAAGTGGTAAAGGGTAGAGGGGTGATGGGTGACCGAACGGTGTAAGCTAATGTAAGCTTAGCGACATAGTGACAGGGTTAAATGTGAACAGGAACCACTGCCCCAGGGGTCACGTGTCATTTGATCTCTCTTTCTCCTGTCATCTCCATACTGTCTTATGAAGACAGAGTAAGACAGATTTAGGGTAGAGAAATAAATAAATAGTAAACTGAGTACAGTGCTAATATTTGAAGAAAAAACTCAATCATAAATATAGGAGAAAATGTGGAACTCATAGCCGGCTATTTTCCCTCTTGGTCAAAATAATCTTCACATGCTACATCAGCTGATAGATAAGATTATAGCTCTGTTAACTTAACCCTGTTTCAGACAGAAAAAAGCCACAGTACAACCGTGGATAAACAAACAGCAACTTAGCAAAGATAATAACATCCCATAATAACTTTATACCTTCATAAGCCTCATAATCAAACTCCCCCATGTAGAAAAAAAACGCTGACATTTTACCCTCAAACTCCATTCTTTATATTTACAGCTGTGTCCAGTGGTGAAAAACAACCACAGTGCTCTAAACTTTTATCATTTTGTCACTTCCTTTGACTCCAAACGATATTTTGTAGTGATTCTCATCCCATCTGATCCCTTTCTGATGCGTTGGTCAAAGATGTGAGTAACTCACCACTCCCTCTAGTGGTATAGACATATAAGCCTGTCAGTGTGAATAAATTCACTCAATATTTGTACAATCTACATCGGTGTCTTGTGTTAAGTTCAGAGGTCCTTATTCTAAACGCTAGTGTTAATTTTAAGTCATTTTTAATGTCTCAAAGTGTATATATATATAGCCCCTGAGTAGTGAATTACATGAGAAATACTGAAATTTATGACAAAATAGAACATTCTCAAAAAAATAAAGTTGCACACTTCTGACAGAATCAATATTTTCTTCACTATTCTCTCAGACTTAAGTTGCTAACTTAATAAGCCAAAGGCTAAACACTTGTCTCCTCAGTGACAATATAAAAGCCTTTCAGCCAATCTGATAATCTGATTTCTTAAGTGGAGGCTTCAGTCTACCTCGTTTCAATGCCTTTGCTACCCAAGTTTTCTTGTATATTTGTAACCTCACTGGAAATTTAGGACTTTTATGATAGACGTTATTATAATGTAGTTTGTGTCTGTGGCGAACCTGGACAATAAGCTGCTGTGTTTTGATGTTATGCACAAAGAAGGTGAAGCCCTCTTCCCACACTGGGTCTTTGGACGCGTATACAGTCTGTGGGCAAACAACACAATGATTGTGATAATTTGAACAGAAAAGCTATAGAAATTCTCAACTGCATGACTTTTGTCACCACTTTTAATCAAACCTGTTAAAAATGGAGAGTTGTACCTTGCTTTTCTGGACATCTTTATCAATAGAAAATTCCACAAAGGAATTGGGGTTAGGAGTTCTCTTTGTGAGCTGAAAGGAAAAGCAGATCAATGAGACAGGGCATGTATTTATATTTTTTTCAGTTAACAATGTGAGAAAAAGGTGGGTAAGTTGTTGAATCAGGACAAAGCTTGTCCTTACATGCCTACCAACCAGGAAACAATGCGGAAGATAGTCCATAAGCTTCCACTGTTGTTGAAATTTATAGTTAAGATCTCAAATGTGGCAAACTCTTTTTAGTTTTCATCCATCTGAAACATTACAGAACAACAGCCTGCAACTTCCAAATGAATGTGTAGATGTCTTCTTTACATGACTTACGGAGTTTTCATTGTCAGTCCCACCAAACTATGAACAGATGATGTTGACACTACACAGTTCTGATCAGCAGAGGGCAGCCAAAAACAGTAGAACATTCTGACATTTAACTCGTCTCACCCTGAACTGAATTTTTTTTACGTCAAAATCTCAAAAAGTGGCCCTAATAGATATACAGATGGAGTTTTACATAAAAAACACTGTTTAGATGGTGAGATTTAAGTCTACCAAAACATAATCTGTTGCATTGACAGCACTCAATGATTTATCCGTCAGTTTGAACGATAGTCCACAGAACGGTTACAGATTGAACTGTTGTTTACTTTGCTCCTTCATTACACTGGTAAAGTCACTCTGAATAGGCCTTTGCTTAAGGAGGAAATCTAAGAACGAGAGCACTAGTTGGTAAAACACACCTAGAAAATGACAGGCATGCAGCCGACAAACAGGAAATACCAGCCAAGCAGAGAAATAATCACACCTGGACAAGGCATTTGAGCTGCCCGAGGCCTCTGTCTCACACAGGGATACAAATGGACTTTCTGTTGAGGGGAAACTACCTGCTCAAAATGAAACATTTGGCACATTGGAATGTACTTCCTTGGTATCTGTTCATAAGGACATGTAAGATGTCTTTTCTCAGACACTACTATGCATGTTTCACTTCCATCTTTGAGAGTGCAGGGAAAAAGTATTAAAGGACATGAAAATCAAGTCTAAGAGTCCGGTCACGTTGAAGCTGTAGAGATGTCTTCAGCGACCCTGAACAGATCATGTAAAGATCACAGTTACAAGGACGTCACATCTGGGACTTCCAGGTGTGTAGTCTTTATATTTATGTATGTTCACCATCTGATACCTCAACAGTTTTACAACAAACCGCAATGTTCTTGCCAAGCAAAAATATATTTTAAACTAACAAACATAATATGTGTTAATGATGGAATAATTCAAACAGGGTCCAAATATTGCTTGTCTCTTGCTGTTGACTGTAATACAATGAGGCACAATCAGAAAGAATACGACACCACACACACCTCTTTGTAGCTGACAGACCACAGCTGACAGTTTCAGTATTTTCATTTTTATTTCTTCTACACCACAACTACAGTTAAACTGTCTGTCAGGAAATAAAATTATATGCTCTAAAGGTCTCACTCATCAGCTGAGCTAGCTGTCAATCAAAGCCCACACAGCTGACAACACACATTTAATTCTGTACAACTTTAATCCTATTTGTAGAATACCTGTAAAATACTTGATGTATTTTGACGGGAAACTATCCACAGCCTTAAAACAATGACCGGGTTTTTTATTGGAATGCAACAATTTCCAGTTCACTACTTAGAGAAAAAATAAGTCCAAGTGTGAGTATTATTGAATGAAGAATGAAACCCCTTCTTCTCATGTTTGACACATTGCTTTTTATTGTGCTGCCAAAATGTAATGCTTTGATTATTTAATTTTTGTAAAGTGTCTAAACTCTTGTCTTACCCGAGCTTCCTTTGCCTGCCTCCCATGTTTTTGATGCTGGGTGATCTCACTTTGGTCTTTCTGGAGACAAACACAAGAAAATATGCCACCAAATCCATATGGCATAAAAGGGACAAATTTGTGTTACTCCATATTGCGCCGCCTGCTTTTAACATCAATCCTGAGTACATGACACTTACCGGCAGGCTGGAGGCACTGTCCAGATACACTGCAAGCATTGCACAAGCAAGACCATCATCAGACTGAAAGAGACATTATAGAACTTTAACTTCAACCGTGTGCAGACACAAGAACCCACACAAGTGTAAAAGCACGGAGAGAAGGGAGAGCTCTAAGTAAAACTGAAGCTACCTTCAGGAGTATAATAGTCTGGATCTGACTGTCACAGTGATATGTGCATTATGAACTCATGTGCAGTGTTATTCATTTATTATTGCCCAACTTTGATTTATTGATGGCTTCATTAAATGATTATTAGTTTTAATCTACCCACCCTTAGCTTTTATTTATTGATTGTTATCTTCTATGCGGTGATTATTGCTTTTATTTATAGATTGGACCTTTATTCATGGTATGTACACAGCATGGCCAAAAAAGTCTCACACTCTAATATTTAATCTCAGCCTTATTTAGCCTTTAGCTTATACTATGGCATGTATTTGCTGTGGCATCATTTCAATAAGTTAATACAATGTCACAACTGTTATTTTTGTTGTTTTTTTGGACACATAACGGTGCAGAACCTAGACCCAAAAAACTGAAGCAACCCCAGACCATAACACTGCCTCAACAAGCTTGTACTGTAGACACAAGGCATGATGGGTAATCACGTCATTCATTTCTCTTCTCACCCTGATGCACCCCCACTCTGGAAAAGGGTCAATCTGGAGTCATCAGACCACATGACCTTTTTCTATTAAAACACGGTCCAATCTGTATGCTCTCTATCAAACTGATGGTTATTTAAGAAATAAGAAGCTACTCACTGCATCAGTTAAAGGGTCAAAGAAGTTGTTGCAGCTCAGACTTACTAATCACTAAAGTCATTATCCAGTGGAAGGATACTCCTCATTTGGTTTGCTGAATCCATGTTATGACTTTTTTTTTTAGCCAAGTATGTACACAACACTACTAAGCCCAAAGCGAAATACCCAAGAGTACAATGAAGTCTATAATATTGCATCATACCTCTTTGAGAAGGCTTGAATCCATCTGAAGGGAAAGCCATTGGAGTTTGAGATGAATTTCTCCAGTCTGGGCGCCCTCCAGGGTAAACCACTGTTACAGAAGTTGATCCATTCAACAAAGTGGTGTTCACATAGACACTGGATTTAAATCTTGAAAATGGTGAGTATTTTGGAATGTACTACAACGTTATAAAAAATCATAATGGTAAATATTTGAAACTGTCAAATCACTTCCAAAGGTCCTGCAGTGCTGGAAATCATTTTTGCTAATACATTTTTCTAACTGAAGAACTGCCCTCTGTTTGGGATGAACCACTCTATTACACCTAGAACAATTAACCACACGTTACCTGATCCATTTCTTTCTCTTGCTTCACCTCTCCAAAGTCAATGTTAAACCTATTGCAGAAAGAACAGAGATATTTACTGTGTAAAACTAAAAATCAAACAAGTGAAAAAGTAGGCAGAGCTTACTAATAACCCCGCCTGGTCGCACAACACTTTGCCCCTCCTGCTTACTCATACCGTGCCTACATAGGGATTAATTTTAAGTCTTAACTTTGAATTTTTTCATAAAATGTGTAAAAAAAATGCAAAAATTGGGAGAAATTGCGAGGTAAATGTAAAGATGATGTGTGAAATTTGAAAAGAATCAGGTGAACAGTGTCTGAGAAATCGTTTGAACAAATTGTCCAAGTTGAAATTTTCCTATATTTATGAAAAATCCAAGAATTGAAATTCTGCCATCAAACTGTGCACTGCACCTCTCCTAGTGGTAAAAAACATGTGTGTCAAAATTGAAAAGCATTGGGTGAATAATGTCAGAGAAACTGGTTGGACAAAAATCTCGGTTGAACAGACAGAATTCCTGGTATATCTATATACCATATACCAGGTATAATATTAACAATGGCAAGCAGAAAAGCAAAATATGCATCTTTTGCACAACATATTCTTTTAAATATTTTTATGGATCATTGTCCATATGCGGATGATACAAATAATAACAAATGCAAAACTAACTCCCCTTCTTCTTTGGTATACTGGACTTATCATCTTCCATTTTCCTGCTGGACTCTAGGCGTGTATGTCTTCCAGAGAACTCAGACCATTCCCTGATTTGAAATGATTCGAAGTTCAACTGAATGAGTGAAATGTGAGTTTCATACCAGATTACTAGAGAAGAATTCAAGTATGTACTTTTAAAAACACAAACAAGTTCATGATAATATCATCTTTAACCCTAACCTCACTCCTCAAATGACAATTATTATATGACAGAATCAGAGATGAGACTTGTGTTGACTCCAGCAGCTTCAAGCCTACTGCTGTTATCAGATGGTTTACCTTCCGAGGAAGTCATCTTTATCTGTGTCTTCATCAAACACCTCCAGCTCCAGCTCTTGTCCTGGAGCCTCATGGACGACAAACTGCATGAAAATATAGAAAATGAAGCCCTTAAATGATCCATGCTGCAGTTCAGTAAACACGCATTTATACCTGTGTAAGTCATTTGATGACAGTGTGAGTGCGTATGTGTCTGTCACTTTACCTCATAGACCTCGTTCCATTTTGGGTGCAAATTCTCCTTAATAGTTTTGCTTTTGTAATGTCGGTTGCCAACTCGGAGTGTTGCATAGGGGTCTGATTTCCCCTTTACTATGCCCAACATGTATGTATCCTTAGCCATCAGATCTCTGGCCTCCAGCAAGTGGACCCTCACCACCCCCTGAGGAGCACAACAAAGTGACAATGAAATACACAGCACTGTCAAATGGAGGAAAAGGCTGTACAGTGCAATCCCTTGTACATATAAACTCAGTCATTAGGACATAATGTCAATTTAAAGTGGATTTTCACACTTTGTCACATTAGATGTAGTGTTTCATACAATAATACTAGTTGAGGTGTTCATGGAGGAGCTGACAGTGGTAACCAGAGGTCTTTGACCCACAATGTCATCCATTTTGGTCAAAACCTAGAAGATGGATTAAAATTTACCCTCCCAACCAAGCATCGCCATCTGATGCTATTTGCTCAACATTGTTCACTTTTTTTGTTGAGTCTTTGCCCACACAAGATTATATGTCATCATTTATATGCACAATGCATTTCCATTGTACTTCTAAAGTGAATAGGAGTGTGTATTGGCAAGAATCTGGCAATACGACACAAATCACAATACTAGGATCACGATATGATATATCATGATATATCACAATACTGTTAAGAAGGCAATTTTTTGTTTGTTTCTTTTTTTTAAATGATTATTTCCTCAAAGAATTGAATCACACCAGAAATACTAAACACATTTTTATTTGATCAGAACAGGATCTAATGCTACATCACAAAATTTTCCTGTGTTAAAACTTCAATCATGTTTTACAGACATTACAGTTTAAGATCCTGTTCAAATGTTTATATTCTATTAGTTCATAACCAACATCAGAACATTATTTTTGTGCAATCCCAACAAAGGAACTAACATTATTTAATAAAAGAGTGTTAAATAATAATAAATAAAATATACACAAAAAACAAAACAAAAATGAACCTCCACAATATCTGCATTTGAATAAATACCTAAAAATATTGATACAGTATTTTTTAATATCAATACAGTATTGTGAAATTAAATATCGCAATATATTGCAGAACCGATATTTTCTTACACCCATAAAAGTGAAGCATTTCTATTTGACAGAAATGAATTAAGCACATTTTAAATGCACTGGAATTGAAATATTAATGCATATCATACATACACGAGGCAGTGGAAACCTCATCTGGTCCATTTTGACCTGGTCTATGAGTGGAAAACACATGCGGTTTGGTAACACCATGAGGGAAGCAATGATGTCCATGATGGCCTCCTCAGACAATGAACTGGACACAAGGGATGAAAGAGCATTATATTCAGAACATTAAAAAAAAAACTAAACTAAAACACTTTTAAGTCCCAGTGGAGAGGATGAGCAGAATGACTGTCAGCAGGTCTCCTGTGGAAACTCACCTAAAGGCAGGGCTGTCCAAAAGGTTAGTGGTCCCAGTCCAGTTAACTTGCATTGTCTGAAAAAGTTTGAAGTATTGAAATTGAACTCATCCCATCCTCACATGAACTAAACACAGAAATCTAATGAACAGTTGTTGCTAGACTGGATCTGCTAGTAGATAGCACGATTGGTTCAGTTACTACATTGAAACGAATATTAACACTGCTGCCATGCTAATACATTATTCACAATTAGTGTTTCTTGTTAATAATAATAATAATAATAAGAATAATAAGAATAAGAATAAGAATAAGAATAATACATTTTATTTACAGGTGCCTTTCTTGGCACTCAAGGACACTGTACAGTAAAACAGCAAACAGAAGAGTATAAACAAGCAATAAAACAGAGTAAAAAAATAAATAAAAGGGAGGTTAAAAAATTGGACAATGGAGTTGTGATCACAAAGAGAAAGAGTTCCTAAACAGATGCGTTTTGACTCTGGATTTGAAGAGAGGGTGTGAAGTGACGTTTCTGAGATCCGGTGGCAAGGAGTTCCAGAGTTGGGGAGCAGAGCGGCTGAATGCTCTGCTCCCCATGGTGGTGAGACGGGCAGAGGGGACAGTGAGGTGGATGAAGGAGGAAGATCTGAGGGCACGAGAGGGAGTGGCAACATGAAGGAGGTCAGACAGATATGGAGGGGCGAGGTTATGGATGGCCTTGAATGTCATTAGAAGGATTTTAAATTCAATCCGGAACTTAATCGGGAGCCAGTGGAGCTGTTGGAGGCAGGAGTGATGTGGTGAGTGGAGGGGGTCCTGGTGATGATGCAAGCAGCAGAGTTCTGAATTAATTGAAGTTTAACACCCTACTCCTTTGATGAAATCCAAAATCTACATATATGGTTACAAATACGTATGGGTAAAAACCACAGATTGTATGTAAATACTGGACAAATCCTCTGTGACCACAGATAGATTTGTGAGTTTGTCAATTTTGAAGCCTAAATATGTGTGACATGGCCTTAGCCTTGTTGGATTTATGGAACCAAGTGGCTAGAGTTTAAGAAGACTAAGCTGAAACCAAAAATTACTGAAAACACAGACCACATCTACTCACCGTGTCATAATAAACAACATCAAATCATTTCAGTTCTTTAATACATGTTAACCCATGCCGTGTTTGAAAAGAGTAATGTTGTGAAATGTACAAAAACACTAATTATGGCCACCTGACCCACTTAGCAGGCAAGCTGACAGGCTATATGATCCAATATGAATTAATTAATTAATTAATATAGCTAATGCAGCTAAGTTATGCTGGTTGTTGTCATAAATCACCGGTAAACTTCATGACACAATCCTCTGACAGTCTTATTCCTATAACTTCTCAAACACATAACAGCAGAGCTGCCTGTTGGGGAGAAGAATAAGTTTTATTTGATAAATAAGTCTGACTCAGAATCCAATCTAACACTAGTAAAACAGCATGGAAGATGCTGACGGCACGTACCTGTCACTCACAGTGACCACTCCCATAATGAAGCAGAACATTTAGATTCAAAGCTGCGTATGACTTTTGTCACCAATTTTTCATCAAATCTGTAAAACCCGAGTCATAGCCTAAGCATCACGAATCCGTTCGTCTTTCTGTGATTACACACCTGAATCACTTCCCTAACAGCGAACAACTTCGAAGTGTACTCCATCACAAGCAGTCCATTTGTTTACATACCAAACCAATATGTCACTCTGGCCTTTTCGGAAATTTTTTTGTAAAGTGCATTGTGGGAATGGGAATTCCATGCAGCCGCAGTATGTCTGCAGCAGCAACAAACATGGAAACGGCTTCATTGCTTCTTGCTGCTGCGGCTGCGTGGAAGTCAGAAAAAGCTCAAGTGATGGTTTGGTATGTAAACAAATGGACGGCTTGTGATGGTGTGTTTTCACCCTAAGGACTTTATCTTTGTCTGAGGCCTGTCTATGAGCTACTACTGACATTAAGAAGCAAGCACTTTGAAGCAGGTTTAGTTTTGAAGTTTGTTTCCTTACTTCCAGGCCTCAACTCTAATACAAATTAGAATTGACGGGTACTCACAGGGCGGCGAATGAAGAAAAACGTGACTCCTCCCACCAGCGGAACTTGACCAATCAGAGGCTCTAAAATGACTCTCAGCATCCCCTGGAACTGGATGACATAGGACAATATTACTGTTCTTCGAAACACTGACTATTATCTTCATATCCATGTTAGGCTTGGTGATCCACAGCGATAAATAACAATAGTTATCTAATTCAGGAAAAATGCTAAAACAAAAAGAGGAAAAAAAAGAAAAGAAATTCCTACTTTAAGTCCTTTGACACCAGCTGTGATTGGAGACTTCACGTCTGCATCGATGTCCACATCACCATCATAACTGCAAAGTGAACAGTGTTGGTGAGAGGTAAATGAGTACATGATGTAGGGAGCAAACAAATGTCAAATGACAGCACACAGGCTAAGCAGAGAAATGTATCCAACCTTATTTTCATGTCCAGAATCACTTCTCTCTGATCCACCTCATGGGTTAATGCTCTCATTCCAGTGATCCTGAGGGGCTAGAATGAAGGAAACATTAGCAAAACCACAAACAAAAGATACTGTGGTTAAATGGAGTGTATTAGCGACCAGTCTCTCTGGCACCTGGTCTATTAGGCATCAATGCTATTAGATTATGTTAAGTTCATAGTTATGTTCATTGCGTGTGACCCAGACCCAGATAAGCAAGAGGATATTGACAGACAAAGAATGAATGGGCAGTTGAATTTAGGACTACTGTTGACAATGCAGTATTATGACTTTCTGCAGGGCCTGCAGAGAGTTTGGACATACAAAGCCCAACGTTGACCATTGTAAGGACCCCTTGGCCACCCCTTTTGACAATGACAGCTGTCCTGTTGCTCCCTGCTCCCCTGCCAGTATGCCTATACCCCCACCTCATCTGTGCTTCTCCTATCAGCCCCCATGACCACGCAGTGACCCCAAAAGTCCTGAAAAATGTAGGTCAACTTTGCCATCCAAATATGATGCATCGACCCCACCTTGAAAATGGAGTGAAAATGGAGAACTTGTCCAAGAGCTCCCCAAGTTGCACCTAAATACCAAACATGCAGGAGATCAGATGATTTGGTAAAGAATCGCACTGATACAAAGATGGACGCTACAAGGTACAAGAAAACCCCTGCAGCCATCGATGTAGGGGTAAACTACTTATTAAAGAGATGCAGCCCAACGGATACTTTGGAAAGGTGAGGAAACAGATACTTTTAGCTTGTGTATTTGGGAGTGCACCTTTTGAGAATATTTAAATGACTACAGTTACAGGGTGGGGAAGCAAAATTTACAATGAACATTTAGTTGTTTTTTCTCAGCAGGCACTACGTCAATTGTTTTGAAACCAAACATAAATTGATGTCATAATCATACCTAACACTATAATCCATACCTTTTCAGAAACGTTTGCCCATATGAGTAATCACTAAAGCAAACGTCAAAGAGTGTGTGATTTGCTGAATGCACTCGTCACACCAAAGGAGATTTCAAAAATAGTTGGAGTGTCCATAAAGACTGTTTATAATGTAAAGAAGAGAATGACTATGAGCAAAACTATTACGAGAAAGTCTGGAAGATCCTATTAAAGAAGAATGGGAGAAGTTGTCACCCGAATATTTGAGGAACACTTGCGCAAGTTTCAGGAAGCGTGTGAAGGCAGTTATTGAGAAAGAAGGAGGACACATAGAATAAAAACATTTTCTATTATGTAAATTTTTTTGTGGCAAATAAATTCTCATGACTTTCAATAAACTAATTGGTCATACACTGTCTTTCAATCCCTGCCTCAAAATATTGTAAATTTTGCTTCCCCACCCTGTACTAAGGTTTATAGCAGTTGATGTATTGATCAGGGTGTCATTACTTTACATCTTAACCAATATGCACCTGGGAGGGGAGGGTGTCATCAGAGCACATTGACTATCATTTCACTTTTCCTGGTCCTGGAATTATTAACGGAAAAAACTCAGAGATATATAATGTTACCAAATGACAGGGAGGCATGACAAGATGTCAAGCAATGTCCTAATAAACTCTTACTTTCACACAGAGTCATAAGACCTTTTGCCCAATAAAAAAAAACAAAAAAAACAACACAAACACAATATACATGAAAATGTGAGCTTAATGAGTGTTTTTCCTGGTTCTGTTTCCTCTACAGATAGCAGGCAACACTTCCTTTCCTGTTACTCATATTAAACCACAGCCTATTCACTAGAATAAATGTAGGCTATCAGTCAGGATTAACTACAAAGTGTTGTGAATTACTGAAGACAGAATTCATGGTCATGATAGCCTTCAATTGTCAATTCTCTCTGTGTTGTTGTATCATATTCCTTAAATTTATCTGCAAAATTTGCACTGTGAAACCACCCTTTCCCCTCTCATACAACTGTGGCCACACATTTTTGCAATACACAAATGCACACAAATAAATGTCATTTATTTTATAAATAAAAGTCTTTGAAATGTATAGAATGCTTATAATTTTTCTTCAACGTACCTTAGAAACATGTGGAATACAACATGTATTCAAAAAAAACCCCAAAAACCTTAAGCTGCAGTTTGCAAACGCAAAATTTATGTCACTGCCAAAACTTTTGGATATGACTGTATTTGCCTCACTCACGATGGTGACTCAGGTTGAGAAGAGACCAGGTTATGTTCACCTACACACTCCTCTAGTTCTACTGCAGTACAGTCCTCCTTCTGCTGCCTTGTACTGAGGGAAAAGTATGACTAAAACCTACAAATGTAGTCACTATATTACTGTAACAAGCTATGTCTGTATTCATCAGGTGTGTATATGCACAATGCGGCTTTGAACTAATTTGTGTTGATTTAGTAAAGCTGGCCCAAAAACTCCTCCTTGGTTAGATATAGTCACTAAGACTACTTCGGTAGGTTTAGGAAATCATTACAGGTTAAAAGTAAAGGTAAAAATACACCTTTCACAATGTTAACTACATGTTATAAAGCTCACACATGCATTGTTTTCTACACCACGGCACTGGCAAAAACCTTGACTGGAAACTAGACACAAGAGATTTTTATTCTATTCTATTTTATCTTCTTGTTAAAATAAACTTAACTAAACTTATACACACATTAGTAATTAAATTTGGTTTCCTCTTCAGAAACAAATCCGCTTTCTCAGTTCATACAAGAAAACGATTAATTTCTGCTACTTTACCTCCGATGGATTATGGTGGTCTCCTTTTTATGAATGCATCTGAAAATCTTTTAAAAAAGCTGGACACTGTCTGCTACTGTGCTTTACGTTTTATGATTGGCTGTGGAAATCGTGTTCACCACTGTACTTTTTATGATACGGCTGGATTCCCTCTGTATGTTCACAGGTGGTCTCATTAGTTGATTTTCATTTACAAATGTATTCTCAGGCTCCTCCCATCTTACCTCTGTACTTATATGCAGATAAACCAACAACAGTATGCTCTGCGTTCGCAGAAAAACATACTGATGGTGGTTCCTAGAGCCAGAACAGAGTTGGTTAAGACTGCAATTCAATATGTTACCCCCTCTGCATGGAATACCCTGCAAAACAACCTAAATCTATCTGAACTTGTTACTATAGCTGAATTTAAAGCTATTTTTAAAGGAGTGTGAAATCAATGAGCTTGATCAATGCAACTGTTTTTAAACTTGCGCAAATGATTGTTTTGTCACTTTCGATTGTAAGTTTTTGTATTATGTGTTGATTATGTCTTGTCTTGTCAGAAACTGTGTGTTATGCTCCTTTTCTTGGCCAGGTCACTCTTGAAAAAGAGATTTGCAATCTCAATTAGACTTTTTTTACCTGGTTAAATAAAGGATATATACAGTAATTAAAAAATCCATGTAAATAAAGAAAAATAGACACTCACTACGTGTCCAAAGTGGACCTTGGTAAAGGTGAATGTTTTGAGTGCTTGGCTGGACTGCCTGACTGCCGGCTGAATAATCGTTCTAAGGAGCTTCTCCATAAACATCCCAAAGAAAGGCCAGGCCTGCTCCAGCACCTGAACACACAAAACAAAACAGAGCTTGTAGAAACACCAAATGCTCACACCTTGACCAAATACCATTAATACTAGTACTATACTGCACATAATATTGCACACAAATTGCATTCAAACTGCACATAATATGTTTTTATACTTCTTTCTACAATATGATGTAAATAGTCTTGTGATGTTCATATTCTCACAGTGTGTTTTATAGATGCACATATTCAGTG
The DNA here is from genome assembly GCF_902148855.1 of Sphaeramia orbicularis. Taxonomy (NCBI): domain Eukaryota; kingdom Metazoa; phylum Chordata; class Actinopteri; order Kurtiformes; family Apogonidae; genus Sphaeramia; species Sphaeramia orbicularis. The sequence goes on along the minus strand of NC_043977.1, from coordinate 49,471,484 downwards.
TTTTTCATATTTTTATCTAACCGAGAACTACCTGTAAACAAAAGTTTGTTATGTGCACATAATGACAATAAACAATCTTGAACTATGAAACACAAAGACTATTTACACCTGATGCTGTAACTCACATGGGCTATGGTGCAGCAGTGGTGACACACATATGTGAGATAACCTGATTTGAACACTGTACCTTGTTGACCCAGTCCACCTTCTCCACATCTGAGAAATTAACCTGTAAAAAACAAAAGATTTAGTTAGTTGTTGATGTACCTGAGTAATAATCATGGAACCTGATTCTTATCCATCCCAAACAATGATGTTGGTAATGTTAAGCATTAAGAAGTAGGCTTTCTAATTTTAAAACAAAATTGAGCTTGTAATTGTTATATTAGGCAGCACGGTGATGCAGCGGTTAGCACTGCTGCTTCACAGCAAGAAGGCCCCTTGCATTAGAAACTACAGTAAAATAAAACCATTTAGAACTCCCTGAAGAAAAAAAGCTTCTTCTATAGGAGCACTTGTTTTATCTGTCTAATGGCCAAACATCCAGACAAGTAACAGGACCTTTGGCTACTGACTCTGGTGTCTGTGAGGTTCAGCAGAGGTTTGTCGTTTCATGCAAATTAAGTTCAGGTAAGATTTCTGCAGCTTTACATACTACCCCTCTGCATATCACAAGTAAATAGGGACAGTTTCAGTATTACAGATGAAGATTTGTGGACAATATGACATGTTTTGGTCTTCACTGTCTTACAATAGCAGCATACAGATGGGTTCACATTGACAAAAAGTATTTTTTTAATCTTGTGTATACACAACTTCTTACCTCATGTTGAGGAAAAAGATAATTATCTGGTTCTCACAGGATCTTTTTAAAGGGTAATAACTTGTACACGCAGGATAATTATCTTTTCACAACATGATCACACAGAGCCACACCTGATTTTGCGACCAGAGAATAAACACACCCTACTTTCCCTAAACCAGGTATCCTGATCCCATATCTGAAATCCAAACATTTTCAGCACATGAGCATTTTGGGGTATGAACAGGTCAGTATCCGTGAGCACCATATCACAGCAGCATTTTATATCTATAAATTCTATGTGACCAAAATTCTGATGGATTTCCATAACTGAAAAAAAAAAAAAAAAAAAAAATGGTGGAGTTCAAAGCGATGCTGGAAATTTCTCTGAACCCCATATTCCCCTCAAAGCTCAGCTCTCTAGAATTAACAACTAGGTATTCATTTGTTCAAGTGATGCAAAATTTCTGGGTACATACACTACTGGTCAAAAGTTTTAGAACACCCTAATTTTTCCAGTTTTGTATTGAAATTCAAACAGCTGAAGTCCAATGAACAGCCTGAAATGGTACAAAGGGAAGCAGTGAACTGTCAGAGGTAAAACAAAAAGGTAAGGTTAAACAAAACTGAAAAATAATATACATTATACAAAAAAGCGAACAAGAAATGGGTTAACAACTTAAAGCAGTTCTGCAGCAATGGACGTTGATCAAGCCTCGAGAGTTGGTGCTACCAATTCCTACAGGTGTCCCAACGTTTCTTAATTACTTACAACCCCCTCTGTCTGCATAAAAGTAGTGTTGGAACACTCTTTGGTACCATACCGTTGTGAGCATTATTTGAACTGTATTGTACTGCAGAAAGTAGTGTGTTACTATAAAAATAGCGAGGAAAAGGCAATTAATGAGAGAAGAGAGACAGACCATCATAACACTTAAATACGTAGGTCTTTCCTACAGAGAAATTGCCAAGAAAGTCAAGGTGTCAGTAAGTACAGTTTCCTTCACCATCAAAAGGCACTCAGAAACTGGTGGAAATGCTGACAGGAAGAGGTCTGGCAGACCCAAAGCCACAACAGAATCAGAAGACAAGTTTCTGGGAGTCAACAGCTTGCGTGATAGACGACTCACAGGACAACAGCTTCAAGCACAGTTCAATAGTGGTCGTAGTAAGCACGTCTCGTTTCAACTGTGAAGAAAAGACTTCAAGTTGCAGGTTTGATGGGTCAAGTTGCAGCAAGAAAGCCTTTGCTGAGACTTCAGAGTAAGAAGAAGAGGCTTGCCTGGGCCATGAAACAACACCAGTGGACTACTGAAGACTGGAAGAAGGTGTTATGGACTGATCAAACCTGCAACTGGAAGTCTTCTCTTCACAGTTGAAACTAAGACTTGCTTACTACACTGCTTGCTTACTAACTTCTCTTGACTTCAGAAAAGTTAGTGGAAAATATTTTTATATCTATATATGGATGCCAACATTAATCTAATGGACATCCACACTCTGCACAGGGCTCAGACCCTGAAGAGAACAGAACAAACCTGAGCCCGACCACCCACTCAACTCTAAGTTTAAGCTGCTCCTGTCAGAGCCAAGGTTTAGCTTGCCTAAATCAGGGGAGTCAAACACACGGCCCGTGGGCTAAAACTACCATTCCAAAGGTTCAAATCTGGCTGGCGGGATGAATTTGTGAAGTTCAAAAATTATACCTAAGATATTAAGAATCAAGGATGTCAAAATCATTTTACTTCCAAACTCCAGTCTCCAAACTTTAAACTGCCCGTTACTAAATGTTTTGTGCCTTTGTAGATTCATGTGTAAATGGTAAGGTGAGACATAATATTGTTAAAATTGCGCTTATTTTTCTGAAGAAAGTTCAAATCATTAATGTTATTCATTATTTTTTGTGAAAGCATAGTTTGTAAATGTAAACATTTTTTGCATTAAAACAAAGGGACAAATTTGGAGTTGTCATTATTTAGGCTATATGTTATTATTTAACTGGACCTGCCCGTTTGAGAACATACTGGGCTGAATATGGCCCCTGAACTGAAATGACTTTGACACCCCTGGCCTAAATGCAGGACAAACAGACGCATGAACTCCTTTGCTCCCATAGACATTAGCCTTTTAAATAGCACCTTGTAATTTATTACTGTATTATTAATTGTTTGAATTGTGTTCCTGTTTCCCTCCTGCCTCTATAATCATTATTCATCTATCCATATAGTTCTGATAGTGTTTATTATATAGTAGCTGGGATGGTAGAGGTTTCTATTATTGGCTACTATTACTGCAGTACTGTTAGTACTTAGAATAGTAGTATTAACAGTTAACTGATGACAGCTATGGGTATTTGTACTTATACTAGTAACAGCAGTTCCAGTTTTTAACAGTTATATTTCAATTTGTTGAGCCTCCATGTGTCTCCCCCTACCTTCCTCCTCCCCCACCTCTCTCTCTCTCTCTTTTACCCCAGCTCAAGGCAGACACCATCCTCCAGAGTAGGGGTCTGCTCCAGGTTTCTGCCTGTTAAAGGAAGTTTTTCCTCCCACTGTCACCAAGTGTTTGCTCCTGGAGGCTTGTGTTGGGTGTCTGTGAATTGGCTTAAGAATATGGTTTCGACCAGCTCTAAGTGTAAAGTGTCATGAGATAACTTTGGATTTCTTCCATGTATTGATATGTCATTTGGTGGATCTTGTCTTAATGTACTGCTGGCCCCACACAGAATTACCCCTCAGTGATAATAAACATTCTTGAACTCTTAAGCTCCGGTACTTTGGAGTTTGTTAAATGACAGAGTTTACGTGGCGTCCGCACCTTCTTCTCAGGTCGAAAATGTACAAACATTTTCACGCAAAGTTGATTTTTGCAGCTACATCCCAACGTGTGCGTGGAACATTGCGTATGACACATTTTCATGTATGGGCACGTTTCGTACGTGAAGCCCCTGGGTTAAAAAATGACAAATATTAATATTGTGACACTTGTTGATGTAGTGGAAGTTCCTGAACCTATGACACTGCTGTAAATATTACAGCTAAAGGCGGTACGAGGAAATAGAAGAGTGGGAGCGTGTGTGATACTGCCCGTGGAATCCTAAAAGCTTGGCCTGTGTCTTGTTCTTCGTCCACAGGACAAGGCAGCCCCATGTCATGTCAGAGTGGGCAGTGCGTGGATCACTTACCCACGATGCCATCTGTAAAGTACTCTGCAGCTCCTTGTCAATCACACGGGACTCGTTGTCCACGAAGTCGATGGCAGTTCCGATCCTGGCGTCTTTCCACTGGCGGTTCTTCTTCCACCAGGTGATGATGACCATGCACAGCAGCACCCAGCTGATACTGAGACCCAGGTAGCCCGTGGTGTACACCGGGTACAGCAGCAGCACGGCCCTGCCCATGTAAATCAGAAACTCCATCAGGATGCGGTTCACGGCGGACGGGCTCAGCCGCTCCGTGCTGCCGTGGACGGACAGGCTTTCCCCGTGGACGTGAGTGGGGCTGAGCGCGCCAGCCTGTCCGGGTCCGCCCGATGACATGGTCCCGTTGAGCCGGTGACTGGTGGGCTGGAATCCCCTTCTTTCACCTCCACACTTTCCCACCTCAGCTAAACAGAGCAGGGACACATACCGTGGGGTTGAGCCGGGAAACAGTGCGTGACAACCTGAAAACTTCCGTGTTTGGAACTACCAAAAGGTAGACACACCTGCGCCCACAGGTGGAGAGGGAGGAACTCCACCCGAAAAATGAATGCGTCAGGAGTGAATTAAGGAGGGGCCACTTATGTGTAGGTTTGGGCAGGGTCACTTCACTGGATCTTCCACAGACGTCCACTGTGGATTCACCATGTACGCATATGATGTTTGTCAGTTTTTAAACATGAGTGTCAAACTGAGTTTAGTTCAGGTTCCATATTCAGCCCAATATGATGTAACCAGTAGAATAATTATATAAAAATAATGTCAGTGTCCAACTTTTTCTTTATGCTTTAGAGTGAAAAAAGTAAAATTACATTATGAAAATGTTTACATCTACAGAGTATCCTTTAAAAATGTAAATAACATGAGCAAACATAACCTGAAATATTCAAAGAAAAATTAGTGCAGTTTTAACAATGTTATGTTCCAGTTTATCACATGTACGTTGCAACTTACCAGTGGATCTACAAATACACAAAACATTTAGTAACGGGCAGAATATTAATAAAATTGCACTTACTTCTTTGTAGACATTTCGTGTTGTTAATATTTGTTCGGGTTATTCTCATTTTTTGTGAAAGGATAGTTTGTAAATATAAACGTTTTTGCATGATTTTATGTTTTTACACTAAAACAAAAAGGAAAAATGGGGGTCGTCATTAATCATAGGTTGTCATGATAGTATTTTAGTAGTTCAGTCCACTTGAGGTCGAATTGGTCTGTATGTGGCCCCTGAACTAAAATGATTTTAACATCCTTCAATGTTAATATCTTTAAAGTAATTTTTGCATTTAACAAATTCAACCCACGGGCCAGATTGGACCCTTTGATGGGCCAGTTTTGACCCATGGGCCATATGTTTGACACCTCTGGTTTAAAACAGTTTGAAGCAGATCATAAGAACGACTGCCATTATTTATAGACCATTATTGATGTATTTTCAAAGGAGGCGTACCTATGTTCCCCAGCACACATTAGACAAAATATTCATCTCTGTGATCACATTATATTACACTGAGCTGTATTCACCAGAGACGAAGGCCACATAATATGAGTACTGAAAAAACAAAGCATTTGAATCCAATAATTACTCACATTTATAGTTCAAATATGTTTCATGTATCACAAAGTTTTTTCTGTTATGAAAATGAATACAATTGCAAGAAATATTTTAGACACTGCACCTTTTAACTTTGTTACATATTGTGTTGAATATTTAAATTAAACATAATCATTAATAATCTAGTTATTTGTACCTCAACTGAGGAGGTTATATTTTCACCTGCGTTTGTCTGTTTGTTTGTCTGCCTCAAAAATTAATTAAATTTTGGTGGTAATCAGTCAATACAGTCAGTCAGTACAATAACTGTACCCTTGGTGAAACTAGTGAAACACCACTGCCTGCAATTATGGTTTGTAGGTCATCATCCCTACATATGGAACTACATTCCTATCATGTATGTTGGACTGGAGAACATAAGTACCAGGGAACACAGGTAGGTATGCTCCCTTGTATACAAACTACATGATTATGATGGCGAACTGACAGAGAGATCATTTTATGAACCCAAGCTGCAGAAAGTAAAAATGAGCAATGACAAAATGTTTTATGTGGAGAAAATCTTAAAACAACACATAGTCAAAGGTGAAAAACAGCTTTTAGTAAAATGGAAAAATTGGCTGGAAAAGTTTAACAGCTGGATTAAAGCCACAGAGGTGGTATATAAAAACCTCTCTGCAAAACTCATCGGGGCATTCAGATAAAAATATTTTTTCATGGAGCATTCCTTGCCCAAGGGGTTTTGTGTGACCCCACCTTCCACCCCTCACACCTACTTGGACAACACTGGCTCTCTGACTCTGGAACAGGACGGCTCTGCCAACTGTTTTGACTCTTTCAGATTCCCTCCTGATTTTCCAGACTACCCCTTCAGCATCTTGGAGTTTCTGGAAAACGATTCAGAGAAAATACTCTCACGACCGTCAGCTTCAACACTTTTATTTTTTTTTATCTCTGTCATAAGGATGGTGGATTATCTTATTAAGAAATATTGTCTCTGTACCACAATTCAAGAGTTTTGAATCTTTGAAATGCTGTTGTTCTTATAGTAACTGAAGGTGAAAACTGCATTTAGTCATTAGATTTTTTTTTTTTTTTTTTTGCTTTTAGAGCAAATCAAATTTATGCTCATGATGAATATGACCAGGACAACAGCCAGTGCCAGCCCCCATCCAAACACCCACCTGCACCTAAAGTTTAATTTCCAGGTAAAGCAGACTGCATTTGTGTGTAAACTTCTAAACTTCTGCATAGAACCTGTATCACCAGAAGGTATGTTTTAAAAGGTGGCATTTCATATAATATTAAACTCTTATATCCAGTCGTATATTACTTTTTCCTTCTTCATGGTTGTTACAGATACAATAGACACTGCCAGGCAGGCTCTAAAAGGCAAGTGTAAATGTTGTGCCTTGAGATTATCATATGTAAAAGACTGGCATTGGGGGCAATTAGTATGCTGTGAATGGCCTAAATATTTATAGTTGTTTGCATCCCCTTTTGTTAACTCAATGTGAAAAGATACAAATCTTTGAATTCACCTGTACTAAATTAAATGTCTTAGCCATCAGATGTGGCCTTGCAGAAGCTCCTGACAGTGGTCTCCGAGCAGTCCCCTGAAGTCAGGGACCTTCGGAGGGAAGTCCAGGAGTTCCAGCAGTCCTGTAGGTCCTGCCAACCTGTAGGGGGGGTGGGACAGCAGATGTACCTCGCAGACCTAGTGGAGATGCCCATCTGAAATACGGAAGAGCTGGACTGTGCAGAGGCTACCCTCCAAACTCCAGAGGCTTGTAAGGCAATGATAATTCCATTATTCCTCTGGTTGAATCTGCTGGAACATGACAACAAGCTATTCAGATGGATTCAGTTTCAGTCTTATTCTAGATCATATAGGAAAAAAAACAAAAAACAAACACTTAAAACTACATCATGCATTTGTCTCATTTTTTAGCCAATATTAGTCAAGTCAGACTTGGAAACTGGCAGTCCTACACAAAACAGACCATCATGAAAATGGCTGCTCTTCAGTGTATCAGCACATACAGTACTCTTTGCATAGAGATTTTGGAGAGATTTTCTCTTTATCTGTATAGCACCTCAAGTCAGTTATCGGGCAAATAAGTTGCACTTTTGAACTACCGGTATTTGTTAATAATTTGTCATCTGAAACTCCAAGTCAGTGTGGGATTATACTAAAACTCCATTTTTATAACAGGTTACTTGCCTACAATTGTTGATGGGAACAGCTCGGAATCAAGGGCCTACAGGATTATGTCCTTGGTCTTGACCAGTGAAGTGACCACTGGTCTGAACTGGGTTGGAAAGAAACTGAAATAGGAGAAGAAAAAGAAGAGGGCCTTCAAAGATACATGCCTTTGCAAATGCATTTCTGGTAAGTAATTTTTATTTAATAAATAACATGATTTCAGCTACCACTCTGCCTTATATTTCTCTGCAACAAAAGAAGTTATGGCCCCAAAACTTACGGAGATGACCAGAAGACAGCACGTTGGTAGGCCTAGACTGAGGATTCAAGGGGGTGACCTGAAGTGGAAACCTTACAGCAAAACGTCATTCAAAGTTCCACTGACTTTCACTCAAATCAAATATAGGAGTTTCAAACTATACTAACTGCCACTGTCAAACTGTCAAAAGAAGAGGTCTGAAACTGGCCAACATACTTTTGTCATTTGGCCTAGTGAATTTAGATTTTGCTTTATATGAGATACCTATAGCTTTGGTGCTCACCACAAACGACACCATAAGTACTCTGCCTTCAGCCGAGCAAGTGTGACAAACGTGGGGTACACTTCCCTTTTTGTTTACATTGATAAATTTTGAGAAACACATGCATCCCTTGCTCTTGACATTTTATAGGCTGGACAAATGGTTAAAGCTACGTTAAGACAGTATTGATTTACTCTTAATATGAAGGTCTGCTTACCATTTAACGTTTCCAGATGCAGTCACTCAGGCTGCATCGATGATCACTGATGACAGTGAAGTGCAGCAACTTTAGTCCGACTGCAGTTACATGTACAATTCGACTTTCAATCGCATTATCAGTGTCACCTTGCAAAATGATGTGCATGGATGGTTCTAGGGTAATTTGCTTCAATTATGGAAAGTTGAGTTGTTTGAAAAGCTAAGTGGCAGCCCACAAGTCATGTTTATGTTGTGATTTTGTGTTTTGGTCTGATCCTCCACCCATCACCTATCTCCCAATCACAAAGTCAATACCGTTTCAGCATCCAGGTTGCCAGTTCCCACTGAGCTGCAGCTAGGAACATTTCTGATCACAAATGTCTGACGTTACTAAACCTAAAAGGCCTCTTATTATTCCCAAATACATCATGACAAAGTGAGAAACAAAACAAGGAATTGCATAGGAGATGCTTTTGAAACATGGAGACGGCTGAGAGTGGAAAAGAATTTGAAGACCAACGCCAACTCTCCCATGGTCTCTCGCGGCCCGGGCCCACAGTCTCACCACCCGATAAGAGCCACTGAGAGCCAGGGCTGGGCTGTGATCTTTTCACCTGGTCCCGAGCCGCAGTCTCTTCACCCAGGCTGTGATCTCTTCTCCTAGGGCCAGGTTGTGGTTTCTTCACCTGGGGCGGGAGAGGAGACCGTAGGCCCAGGAGAAGAGACCGTGGTCCGGGAGAACAGACCGTGGCCCGGGTGAAAGGACTGCGGCCTGGGACCAGGTGAAGAGACTGGGCCCGGTATAAGTACCGGTGTAAGACTTGTCGCTTGCCATGGTAGCTCCTTGTAGCAGACGCTCACGCTGGATCTGGCAACACCTAGTCTGGGGGGTAGTGATATGATGTTCACGAACGAATCGAATCTTTTGAACAGCTGTTTGAAATGAACGATGGGAACCGAGTCTTTGTAAAGAGCCATTCATTTTTTTTGTTTTTTAACTCTTTAAGTGCCAGACAGTTAAGGGGCTAATAAGCCTTAAAAGTGCCACAGAATTTGGCCGTTTTTCAGTATTTAGCGTCGTTTTCATAATATTTGAAGAATCCTGCAGGAAACCGCTCGGTAACATCCGACCGATTGCTGATTAGATCCAAAACGCACCGGACGCAGCTGATTCATTATTGATCGTAATTTGCATAATTTATAATAATAATAATAATAATAATAATAATAATAATAATAATAATAATAATAATAATAATCTTTATTTATATAGCACTTTTCATACATTAAAAACTGTAGCACAAAGTGCTTTACATATCAGTTTAAAAATCAGTACCGCCCCCCACCCACACCCACCCACTCACCCGCACACACACACACACACATATACATGCAAACCCACAAGCTCACACATACTTAAGAAGACTGACTGAGCACGGGTAGACCAGAACAAAAATGTACAAGTAAAAGTAAAACATCAATTTAGGAGGCGCTGTCTCAGGGAGCCATCCGCACCAGGATGCAGCCGCCGACCCCGGCGACCAGGCACCAGCAACACAGCCCCGCATCCCAACTAGTGGGAGAGGGCCAACTGGGACCCCCACCCACCAGAAAGGAGCGGACCCCAGTGAGAGAAGGCGCCACAGCCCCCGGAGTCCACAGCCGCCCCCCGGCATGGAGGGCTCCCTCTGATGAAACACCGGAGAATAAGAAACATTAAAAAGATATAAAAATATTATTCGGTCGCGTGACCTCAAATTCCCGTCTGCTTGGTCTCAAAAGGGGGACACAGAAAGAACGTCATCGAAATGTGAGAAAGAAATGGGGGTGGATGGTTTGTTTGTACACAAATATGGCGTGTTCTCCAAAGCCGATCTGATCGGCCCGTGGCACTTTACAGGTTGTTTTCGTAAAGCCGATTTAATCAGCCCATGGCACTGAAAGTGTTAAGGAGGGAGTGTCCGATTGCCTGTCAATTTAGCGTCATTGGGGAGGCATTGGGCAGGAGGAGAATGTTTGAGCAGAAAAAAAAGAGTGCTTGAGCACTGCACATGTCTCATGGCAAGAAGTTAGCAAAAAACAACAGTTTGAAGCGTGAGGTGACCATACTGGAAGAGGTGGAGCTGGAGGACTGGTCGAAACCGGAGAAAAGTTTGAGAGTGAGTGACCACCTGTGAGTAATGAGCCAAAGAAAAAGGAGTAATATTTGGATGCACTTTTCAGAAAGAAAAGATGGGCATGCAACTTGCAATATTTGCAAAAAAAAAAAAAACATCTTTCAAGTCTGGGTCAACAAATAATTTGCACCGCCATTTGAAAACTCAGCACCCGACTGTACTGGTGGAACATACTGTTCTTGTTCTGAGAACTGTACTACAGTTCAGGTATTTAAGTAACTGCACTGCACTTAATCACTGTTGTGTTTTGTGCAATTTTTTCTGTATGTTTACACACATTTATTGTTCTTGTTTTGAGGAGAATAAAATGTTATTTCATAAGAAAATGTTTTATTTTCATCATTTTTAGGCTACAGACTAATCCACATAATGTACCGTGATGTTTTTTGGTCAAATTCCAGCATTTGCCTAATATCACCTCTCATGTCATGTATTCAGCCCACACATTTGAAGTAACTATTCTTTTTTACGGTAAGATTATATTTACTGCTGCGCCAATTAAACACCTTTAAAATGTAATGTCAATCATCACATGTAGCCTATTTAGTCATTAAAACATTGGTGTTTCAAAAGAATGCAAAAAACATAAAAGAGCCAGTCTTTTGAACGGCTCTTTTCAGTGAACGGCTACTGATTGAACGGCTCCCTTCAAAGAGCCAAAAGTCCCATCACTACTGGGGGGAGGCAGTGGGGATACCATGCTCTACAGCAGGGGTGTCAAACTCAGATCCTCAAGGGCCGGTATCCTGCATGTTTTAGATGTTTCCCTCTTCCAACACACCTGATTCAAATGATGAGCCTATCATCCAACTCTGCAGAAGCCTGATAACGACTGTCAGGTGTGCTGGAAGAGGGAAACATCTAAAACATGCAGGATACCGGCCCTCGAGGACCGGAGTTTGACACCTGTGCTCTACAGTATTTTGAATGTGGTTGCAGTACCAGTTTTGGCCACTGTCACCAACCAAGCAGTCAAAGCACAAAACACAGGTTTAAAGTTCTGGAAAAAGGGATTTATTTCTCAGAAAAAATATCTTTAAAAAACAGATAACTGAAATCAGAGTTATAGGCCCTTAAAAGAGGTCAACAAACTGTAACGCTACTGGAGAAAAAATGCTGATAAAACTAGACATCAACTCCACTAACAGACCTGCCAGGCTGAGATGCTGGGGCAAGATATATACTAATAGAACAAACCACAGTTAACACACAGGGGAAAAGTAAATAGACATAAACTAAAACTAACACAAAGAAACCCTAATCCCCCCCACCATATGCAAGCTCTTGGTCTGGTCCATGGGAGGGACTTCACCATAAAACTCTGCTCCGCCCTCAGCTCCATCATTTGTCTGCAAGCAGGAAATGACACACAGCAGCTAGGTAACTCAAAGAAAAGAAAAATTAATAGCAAAATGACAAACAATGTAAACTAAATGTGCATGCTCCATCTAGTGACACTGTATTATCAAAGTGCTAATAAAACAATTTTAATCAAAAAAACAATGAGTGTTGTATGTATGTATACCAAGTGACTGCAGTTCAACATAACTCAACATGTGGTGGTGGTGTTTGTGAGTGTGGCTACTGCAACCTTTTATGTGGCTGTAGGCACAGCCATCACAGCCACAATCCTACATACAACTCCTTAAACTGTCTGAATGTTATCCAAAATGCGATCCACCCAACACACAACAGAGGGTACACCTTAGACCTGGTAATAACCCATGGCTTCTGCAAATGTTTCCTCAGTTTTGGATTGCATCTACTATAGTTGTAATCAATATCAGATCCCACTTCTTCGTCTTTCACATTAACTAGACATAAATGTGGCCTGCTGTTAATTATTTTCTTCATGGTGCAGTTTGGAGATTTTGTGGTTGTCATTCACAGGGAACTATCCTCTTTGGATGCACCAATACTATAAAAAACATAAATCTACAAGAATTGTGTAACTTAACGTTTATGTCACAGCTATTAAATTGTATAACATCAACTATATTATGGAAAACTTTCATCAGCAAAACATTTCATGATTTAAAAATATTGTTTGTGCTGTCATTAAGTCTCCAATTACTTGCTTCAGATTCTGACTAAAACATACATGGTTACTTCAAAACAGAAACATTATTTACTACCACTGACATGTTTCCCGCTCAAATTCAAACAGAAATGTACTCCATTTCTCTGAGTACAGTCATGACTGATGTTCTTCAGCAGAAATGAGTTCACCTCTGTACTTCAAGACAAAAGCACTACCTTCAGTGGGCTGGGTAGCAAACAGTCCACGTCCTGTAAGGACATGGGGTGAATTTAATAAACATTAAAACAAAACAAACCTTGAGTTCTCTTGTTAAGTATTACCAAAGGTAAATAAAGTGTAGTGTAAACCTATTAAGATAACTTTTTTTTATTATTATTAAACTTATAGTCAATTTTCCAAATAGATAATGATCTCAATCATCCTGAACACCTCTTAATACTTACTATCATAACCTCTCACAAAAACGTCCAAACTGCTCCACACCGTTGTTACCATTAATAAATCTTTCTATAAATCCAGGTTTGTCCTTAGAAGAAAGAATGTATGATGTTGCCTAATCAATAGGTCAGATCTTGTCTTCCTTTTTATCATCATAGCTCTCTCTTTGTACACTCATCTACACACACACACACACACACACACACACACACACACACACACACACACACACACTCTTTCTCTCTCTCTCTCTCTCTCTCTCTCACACACACACACACACACACACACACACACACACACACACACACACACACACTCTTTCTCTCTCTCTCTCTCACACACACACACACACACACACACACACACACACACACACACACACACTCATGAGAAGCTTTGTTTCAGTTCCATGCAGCTAAACTCTGGAACAGTCTTCCTGATGATGTGAGACAAGCCTCTACTCTGGCGATGTTTAAGTCCAGGCTGAAAATGGCTCTGTTCAACTGTGCATAGAACAACTGAAAGGGTTCTATCTGCTCTCTTCTCTTTTACTTTTTCTTAGTTGGTCATTATTTATGTTTTATTGATTATGTTTTAATTGTAATTGTGTTTTTAACCTGTGTCTTTTTCATTTTTTTTTTTTTAAAGCACTGTGAATTGCCCTGTGTATGAATTGTGCTATACAAATAAATTTCCCTTCCCTTGCCTTGTCATTTGGAGCCTCATTGAACTATTTAATTAACACTGGTGATTCAATTATCATATTATCTCTGAGCTTCAAAGCACTATGTGGGTAGCTCTTATATATAGAGACACTATTTAAGTAAATATTGTTACTGTTATTACAGATTGTTTCAGATGAAGCCCTTAGTTGAAGTCTCTGGTGTATCATGGTCTGGCATGTGGGAAATTACTTAGGGAACTATTACCTAGTGTGTTTTCATGATCTAAAGTGTCATCCTACAGGGCAAACAGCCTGTATACTGTCATGTTCACATCATTTTCACTTCAGACCAGTAGCAGATGGTCTTATTTAAATTATGTGGAGAAGAGGAGCTGTTTACACACAATTATTTTAGCAAAAATGTCTCTGGAAATAAGATAAAATTCTTAACATTCACTTTTTTTCTCTCTGTATTTAGATCTTTCCTGTGGATATCTTCATGCTCTGGTGATGAACAATGGAGTGTAGCTCTTGAAACTTTTGCCCCACTGGTGACATGAGGCTGAGTTCTTACTGAAGAATTTTCCAATCACCCCAGAGCGCACAGCAGCATGACCATACCAGTGGTGTACAATCTATGAATTATATATGTTGTATTTTCTTCCTCTGTATTTTTTTTTTTTTTTTGCATTTTATGTTAAAGTGTAAGGGTTTGTCTCCTTTCTGTACCTACCTGGCCCACGTTCATAGACTTACTCAGAAAAATTTAAATTTTTGATTCCAAGAAGGATCTATCTTATGATGCCATATATTGATATTCTACAACTATTTAAACCTCCAGATGTTGTTACAGAAGCAGCTGAACTAACCCCCATTTGCCATCACCTTGCACCAGCAATATTTCTTAAAAATCACATCAACGCTCTTATGCAATGTTAGTAACTTATAGCCTATATCATTCATGCATATACTGCTTAAATAGTGCCTTTAATACATATCCAGTTCCATATAATGACCAGACATGACCTTTGACCTGAACTCATTTGAATATCATGTTGGAAAATACAGCAAAATTATTAGGTTTGACTGTTAAAGTTGAAAATAACATTGTTGCCCACCTTGTAGATTCTATTGCCTGAAATATGTTAAACACACTATATTTATTCATAAAATTTATCAAGTTTTAGAATCTATGAGGAGGGAAAGATGTTCAATTTTAGAGCAAACTCAGAAGGTTTAAAAAAAAAAAGATACATTACATGCAGAAGTGAATGTAACATCCCAACTAATCACCTAAACATGTCTTAAATGAATCTGAAAATATAATTTTGTTGATTAATATTTTTATTTAATTATTGATTAATACTTTTATACTTTTTATTACCATACATGGTCTTATTTCTTAGTATTATAGACATTATCAGGCTAAAAGGGATCAATTTTGGAGATGCTTGATATTGCTGTTTTGTCTCATGCATCACTGTACATGGTCCAAAATGATTTTCTAGACATAATTATGTATTTTACTGAGCCAGACACACCTATTTTTAAAATAAATCCAAGGTGGGCAAAACAGATAGGATACCAGAACATGTCCTTTGTCCAGAGCACCACTGGCTCCACCACTACAGCATAACATGAAAAAAAAAGCTCAACACAACATAAAATGTATCATCTTTAAATTCCAATAAATCACAACACATCACTACATCAGTGTATTTGTATTTTATTTGTGAATAGAACAGTTTTGTGTTCTTTCTAAAATCAACAGTGTCTGTCAGGCCAATGTCCACACCAATGCACAAAAACTACTTGCACTCCAGTGCTTTTTACTTTCTTCTAGTTTCATTTTTACAGTGTTTTTGTAAAACGCAAACACTACAAAAAAGGAATTTAAAAATTGGAATGAAGCCTTATATCCAGGAAAACAAATGTTTGTAAGAGTAAAAACAATTTTATCAAGCATGTTTTGCATTGAAGAAGCAATTTTATTTAAAGAAAACGTCTTAAGATAATCCAGTTAATATTAAACTGGAATTAACTGAAAAGTAAAAAACAGTGGTTTGCATAAAATCCCAGCAGAGGAAAATTGTACTTAAAAAATGACACCACAATATTGATCTAAAATAAGTGTGAACATTTATTTTTACTACTTTTAAGACCCATTATGGTCTGTCAGTGGCTGGACTTTTATTCTATGCTTTATGCTAAGCAATTTGGTCAAATATAAGAATATTTGGCTTATGTCCAATAGCTCTTTTTGCAATGTATTATGTGTTATTACTGTTAAAAGGGTACACATAGGACTGGAACATCTAAAGTAGATAACAAAAACATTCATTGAATAAAAAAACAGAACATATTAAAATCAGCTCTATAAACAATTATAAGCAAAGGCAGTGTTAGACATTTGTTTCTCAGTACATTGTTGTTTCACTTGAATGTAATGAGATATTCAGGATAAGCATAATTATCATGGAATATGATAAACATTGCAGGTTTGACAATGTTGTCCACAACGCTGTCATACTTATCAATGGAGCCAGGACTCTTGACGGGAGGTTCAATGAGATCTGGTTTCCCAGTGGTGAATTCCCCCACAAGTACACGACATAAGTACATGTGCTTTTCTCCTTGTGGATTCGGCCTGGAGTAAGTGTTGCTCGCAGAGTAGCTAGCATTGACAGCAAAGTATGTGCCTTTGCCATAAGCAGTAGCTGAAAATTAAACAGCAATATAAGTTAGTAGGTCACTCTGTAAGATATTTTTAAGGGATTGAGCAATTAAAATGTGGGCAGCTTAATAGAAACACTTTTAAGAAATAACTGACAACCAGACAATTATAAAATGAAGTTGCATATGTTTCATGCATGTTTGCGTGGCTAAGTCAAATTTACATTGGAGTGTGTGTTGCATTTGTTAGCTGATCATTTGTTGATGTTAGCTAATGGCATTTCTGAACCGTTAGCTAGTTTTGTACAGTTGCTGCAGTAGTAAATGTGAAACTGTAGAACGCAGTGCTTGCAAAAGAATTTTCACAGGAAAACAGACCTTAAACATCTACATCATAGTGTACAGCCTGTGGGTTTATGGATGTAGGCAACCCAGATCATGTGTCAGATGTCTGGACTTAAGTAATGTTAATTAATCACCACTCCTACTAAAAACTCCAACATAAAACCTAAACAGGATTAACTTTCTACTATGGAAAGTTAATTCTGTTTCTAAATCAATTTGTTCTTCAGTTGTTTATTAAAAGTGGTTCTTCTGAACAGTGGTTAGCTTAGAACAGAGACTATTACAAACTTTACATAAGATCATGTGCATACATGTGAGCATGCATGGATGTTATACATTAAATAAACAGACATTTTATCGGAACAGCCAAAGGTTTAAAAACATAATGTGAATGTGTCTGATTAATACTAGCCTATATTTTGAAGTGAACTCACCATTCTTTCCTGCGTAACTCCTGTTGAATCCATGATTAGTGATGATGGCGAGGGTGTCATCAGATGTCCCATGGAAGAGGCGCTTCTCATTGTTTGCTTGTTTACCGTTTTTTTGATCCATATGTTGTTTGTTGATGTGATAGCTCTGCCATAATCGCAGGTTCTGAATCCTTTCAATCTAAGAGAAGGGAAAAGCCATAATTTTCTGATGCTACTACTTTAACTGCTTTCCACATGGAACACACAAGAGATTAATTTCATTTAATTCTGCAGAGTTTTCATGTTCTTGAAGTCTTGGAAGAACAGAGGCTAAGTGACAACTGGAGTGAGGAGACAAATGTGAAGAGGAAAATATAATACCTTAGTAATTGTTTGCTTGCATGTGGCTTGGAACAGATTCTGGATATCAGTGTACTCAGGTGTTCCGACCGCAATGGGGAAGGATTTGGTGGAGGAACTGGGTGGCATGACTTCCCACGTTTCTGGTATGACTTTATACAACAGAATATTGCACACAAAAATTTTTATTTTTGGCATCAATGATTGGTATTATTCCTGAAGCAATGAGTTATTGAATCTGTGATAGAAACAACACCATAGCAACACAGATAATATATATCTCCCACTTGTCATGGGATATGTGGAATACCTTTTAGTTTGTCAATTCTCTTTATCTGTAGGGTCTGGCCTTTCTTGTCAGTAGCAGGTCCACTTGGCATGGTGACTGTGTAATCGTGACCTTGGACTGTGACTTTTACAGAAGGTTGATTCTTTTCCAGTGCTTGCTCAAGTTCATAATTAGTCTTCAAATCAAAACTCTGAAATTGGAGACCCTGCTGTTGGTACTGCCACTCTGCCACTGTGCTTGCTATCTCCATTTTTTTATTCATGTCTTCTTCATCTCTCACACTCCTCAACATCTCATGGATCTTGTTGCTGGCTTCAACCACATCTTTGCTGAGACCCTCTATAATGAGTGAGACTTGGCCATTCTTGCTTTCAATTCGTACGCTCACCCCCATTTTCTTCTGGATGTCTTCTATGAGTTTTTGGTTTGCATCAGAAAACCTGAGAATGGCGTCGTCTTTAATGACTGTGCTGCTGAGCTCCTTGGATATCCAGTCACTGATGCGTTGTTTAGTCAAGTCTACCTTATTCTGAGAGCCACCACAGATATGGAAGCAAGCAGGGTCCACTTTCACACCCTCAATGACAAAATCTCCTTGTTTCTGTGGCTTTACAGAGCTTCCACTACTAAACCAAGCTGAAACAACCAATTTAAAATGTCACAAGATGACAACATGTCACATTAAAAATGAGGGACAAGACAATGTTACCATGAAGCAAACCATCAATATCATTAGAACATCTTCACATTCAAAAATATGGTTGAATCTATAAATATAAATATATATGCAACATCTTCACTGTACTTACATTTAAACACGGAGCCAATGGTATGCAGGATGCTTCCTTTGTCCTTTGTCTCATTGGCCTGAGTGCTCTGTCTTTCATGCATGCTGTTGTAAAAGTCTTTAAGCATTGGTGGTTGAAAAATAACAATCCTGATAGTCTTCAGGATACTGGAAGGGTTTTGACTCAATACATCAATCACTCCATCCAACATGGCATCTGCCACAAGCTTTGCCCTTGTATTGCCTTGACCTAAAATAGCATGAATTTCATCAGTTTGGTCAAAGTGAATCACACCAAAGCTGTCGACTGTAAAGAGTGTAAAATTTACAATACCCGCCCACCACCACCAAGAATCTCAAAAAATGTAACTAGTATTATTTATTATTATTTAAGTTATTACTTATATTTTAGCCAGCTAGCACTAATTATATGTTTGTACATTTTGTGAAGTTGACATTACTGGTACCTAACACAACTACATGGGTTAACATTCATCAAATAGTGGAAATCACTTTGCCTGTATGTCTTCTGTATCATCAGTAAGTTAACAGTAGCACTAGTTTGACCACTTCCATTCTTTACTCTTCACTAGCTCCGCCCTACTGTCCAAACTGGCCATGCTTTCAAAAAAACAAAATGACAATAACCTATTCCCAGATTAAAGACTTAAAACTGGCAATCAACAAACCAATGGGTGACATCACAGTAACTACATCCACCTTCTGTACACAGTGTACAGAAGCCATTATTTCTATGATCATCGCACATTCACTGGAGTTCATGGGGGATCATTTATTTTAAAATTATATTTGAAATGATTTGACTTCTGATATGTATATTTATAATGTATCAAAAACAAGTATAAACACATATCTATGAATACACATGTTCAGCTGTGGCTACGATAAATGCCAATCTTAACTTACTACAATTTACTACAAGTGTTGCTTTAAAAAAAAATGCTGTGGCGACCCCGGAGGAGAAAAGCTGAAAGGAAAAGAAGACTACAAGTGTTGCTTTTAAGCTCACCTGTGCCAATGGCAGGAAATGAGACAGATGTGTGTGAGTTCTGCATACACATCTGCAGAACCTCTTTCACAGCATTGGTGATTTTGGCTGGCTCTGTCTGTCCAACCAGGTGGAGGATCTTCTTACACTTGAGGTTGCCTGACTGGGTCATTATCATGCCGGAGTTGGGCTGAGCACCTAAAGGTTTAGACGAATAGGTGTACTTTAGAATCATGTGTGTCCTTATGTTACACACTTCTCTAAAAAAGGTTGTGCTATAAGTTGGACTGATTTGATTATTAACTTTGTATCCACATTAATTATTAAAAACTGTTTTTTTTTTTTTTTTTACCAAGATCTTTGCACTCTAGTTCAACAGCCTGACCAGCTCCTTCCAGAATAGCCTTGGATACTCCTTAAAAAGGGAAAGAATGAAGAAATATCAGCATTAAAATCACTTCAAAATTTATATTAAAGCTATACCGTATGATGTGGCACTTTTACACTTTCCTTTTGTCATCTTAAAATGCTCCTGATAAGTGTGTGTCAAACTAAAATGTAAAAGAAATCCACCAGGTATTGAAACTCAAAAATGTTTAATTCTCATATATTTCTAATAACAGTCTGACCAATCATTTTAGTCGGTCCGAATAAAATAATTGGCCGAACCTGACTGAGCCTCCTGTCAATCATCCATTACGGCCGTCCAGCATCCGATCCATTATCTCCGTCTCACATCCGATATGTGTCCCTCTGAATCTGACACTTCACTGGCGCTGCTTCTCCTGTCACTGACCACAGTCTACTGTCTAGGATGTGTTTGGATAGAACTGACATGCACATGTGGAAGGGCAAAACGGATTTATGAACAGAAACAACAACTGAGGGGCACAAACGGGAGTCTGATGAATGAAGGATGGAGATAAAAGTCCGGAAGTCAGCTGTACTGGACTGAACAGGTCTGCATAAAGCTCAGCTTTTTTGACGGTGGGACTCATACAGGTACATGTACATGGTGTCACACAATGTAAGATGATGTAGGATGATAATTGTATGGACTATGAAACCTCAAATGTCCACGGAAAATTCGCGGAGGCCGCGCGTTCACAGTGCGCACCCATCCCCTGGGCATTGCAGTGAAGACACTGACCCAGTACTGCACAGACCAGGTCTACTGATGGAACAGGGGCCGGGGGCCCGCGGCAGGTGGATGATGCATCTGATTACTGAGGGAGGGGTCCGCGGACACGCCAAACGAACCGGACCTCCACCTCTGCTTCCTCCTCCATTTGCATCGCGCATCAGGTGAGAGAAGGAGAGAGGAGGAGGAGCCTCAGAGCTCAGGCAGAGGGAAGGGGGCGGGGCTTTGGAGGGAGGCGGGTTGTTCAAGTTCAAACTTTTACTAAGTTCTGTGAGAAATGCCACATCAGTAGGTATAGCTTTAAGATGATTATAATTACTTTGTTTTGGGTGTTCCTTACCCGACTTCAGAGTGAAGTCATTATTGGAGGAGTTGATGATAACATCAGTGGTCTCTTTGGTTATGTCTCCAGTAGTGATTTGTACAGCAACGTTTCCCATTTTGGTCTCATGCATTCCTGAACTTGATACTATTTTAGAAAAGGGACCTTGAACCAAAAACAATGAAAAACAATGTTTAAATAAATACATATAAAGAAATGACATATAAAGAAAGTCTACAATGCATAGCAATACAAAAACAAAGTAGAGGACTATTTTAACTGCTGCCTACTGATATTTGTCATGCCAGTTGTTAGACCTAATCACATTGGGAATGTATTCCAAACAGGACTGTCAAAGTCATGTTTCATGTTCATGTTTTAAATGATGATTGTTCTACAAATAATTATGGTTATTTTTAATTGTTTATTATAACGATTTGTCTTTTTCTGTTCATTTGATTCCACTAGTATAGTATATAAGCCTATTAAAAGCATTGTAATTGCACATTAAATTTCCTGTTAACTTACCTGCTGTGGGACCTGCTGGTTGACCTGCATTTGGAAACTTCTTATTAAATTCATCAGTAAAAGCCTGGGGACAATATTCAGAGTATTGCAGAGTATTACAAAATGTATATTGTAAATGAATTGTTGATCTTAACTGTTTGTA
Organism: Sphaeramia orbicularis; assembly: GCF_902148855.1. Lineage (NCBI taxonomy): Eukaryota > Metazoa > Chordata > Actinopteri > Kurtiformes > Apogonidae > Sphaeramia > Sphaeramia orbicularis. Next base: position 49,449,671 of record NC_043977.1, on the reverse strand, counting down.
CTAATTTTGTAATAAATTGATTGTTCGAAAATTGTTGTTTCACTTTGCACTTTGAGAATGAAAATACTAGAGCTTGGTTTGCATCCTTACCTGAATTGTGTGTGTGTCTCCTGAGTAAAGAATGATAACAACCTCTTTCAGGTGCTTTGGTTGTTTCTTACTGCTAAATGTTAACATTTCATCCAGCATCATAGATGCTACAAGGTCTTTTGGGAAACCTAGGTTTCCAGTGCCAATGGCAGGGAAGGAAATGGACCTCTGACCAGACTCCTCCGCCTTGCTCAGGCAATCTTTGAAAATACCACTCAGCACCTGTGGAATGTAACATGAATGTATTTAATATCTAGTTTTAACTTACCAAAAGTAGGCATTCAGCTCAGGTAACTAAGAACTATTACATCTATAATTTCAAACAGCACAGACTATACACTACCTGAGAACAATACTATTTACTATTTATTTATTTTAGTCTATTCTAGGTCTGCTCCCATCCTACCTTCTGACCTACATCAGTCGGAGAACCACAGACACTTATATTCTTTGTTCTCAGGATCTTTTCTTTTTCTCTGTTCCTAAAGTTAGAACTGAATAGGGGAAAAAGGCTTTCAGATTTGCGGCTCCATTCACCTGGAACAAACTACAAAAGACCTGAAACTTAAAGATCTGGATACTGTCGAGAGGATGTTGTATGACTTGGAGAGGGAGACATCTGGCTGCAGATGTTTTGTCTGACGCACTTTATCTTCATCTCGTGGGCACTTTTAGCAAAGTTGACTTTGGAAGGTTTGACTTGATTTTGTGTTTTTTTATGTATTGAAAACTTGTTTTCATTTTTATTTACGAAAGTTTGTGTCCGTAACTATTTAATGTACAGCTGCCTGTCTTGGCCAGGACAATCTTGGAAAAGAGATTTTTAATCTCAATGAGGTTTTCCTGGTTTAATAAAGGTAAATAATAAATAGATAAATGTTACTAGTGTTTTATTTCTTTGGATCTGACAGGTTCAGATAAATAGAATTGGTGTAAAATTCATGATTAAACACATACCTTTTCAGATGTGCCTTGTCCATTATTCCAATGAGGGGTGATTACATGGAAAACATGTTTGCTTTTCAGTTTGCAGCCCTCAGTATCAATGATGTCACCAATGCTTCCACTGGCTTTCACTGCCTTTACCAGCTGCTGCAGTTTGGGTCCAGCAGCAGCCAAGATGGCCTGTGAAACTGCTCCTTTGTTCAGTGCAAGATCTTCAAACACAGTATTTACGATCACGTCCGTCTAAGAATGTGCAACAGTATGTTATCAGCCACATGTGCTTCAAGTTACAAGAGACTGTTCACGTAAAGGAATACCCAAGAATTACTCAGAATAGAATTTTACAAATTCAACAACATGCTCTAATGACCAGCGTCAGTATTTGATACAACCTATTCTATTCCTTCTTTAGGTTAATTCTCTCATTGCTAAAAAAATAAAATAAAATATCACTTTTAGAAATTACCATAGCGCTTTCGATATTTCCTTTCACCACAGTGATGTCCAGGCCTTCTTTAGTCCGTACTTGACCCAAGCAGTTTCTGTCGGTTGTAGCCTGTTTGACTAGTGGGGACTTGGCTGCAACATGGGTAGGAAGTTGAGGATGACTGACACCATGATTTCCGAACACACTTCTAACAGCATTCTCCATAGCCTGTACAACACTATCTTCATTGTTCACGAAATGGATCCTCTTCAGGCAGCTGTCGTCGTAAGTGTCTTCACAATGGTCTTTTACTGCTTTCACCATGGTGGAAGCACACAAAGCGAGGGGGAACCCCAGGTTTTTTCTGATCACAGGCAGAGCCACTGAGATGCAGCCGTGTTCTTCAGCAAGAGATAAGCTTGACTTAACGACCCTTCTCAACTGTGTCTGTGCCTTTAAGGACTTGTCTGAGTAAAGCTCAGGTCTTGCTGCAAGGATAATTTTTTTGCAACAAAGTCGTCCTCCTGCACAAGTCATGGCACAGTCCCCAGGCTTGAACTTTCCTTTTGCATGAATAAGTTTGTCAAATTCTTCCTGTAGCTGTGGCCCACCTGCATTCAGAAGTGCTGCTGAAAGATGTCCATTGTGTTTCAAGTCCTCATTGGCTGGACAGACAACTGCTTCCACTGGATAACGGCAAAGATCTGCCTTGCAAACAACTATTTCCACACCATCAGGTGTCTGAAGCTGGTACACAGGTTTTGGAAACTGTATGGGGGTGGAGGCATCCTGTCCATCACTGATCTCATCAACTAACTGGACTAAGCAACCAGTTTCACTGGCAATTGCAGGAAGATACACTGCTTCTTTGTCTTGGAACAACCTCTTGGCTCCAGGTTTGGAGAGTTTTAATGTGTCAAAAAAAACAGAGGAGACAAAGCCTTGTACCAAAGTCTTACAATCTTCAACATCACATCTAGGGCCACTGAGACAGATGGCATCCTTGCTGAAAGAAACCACCACATTTTCTTTCACTTGGTTCTGCAAAGATGTATTGTGTTTTTTGACATATTCAAGTATGGCACTGGGTTTAACAGCAACAGCTTCTTCAACTTGAGCATTCTGTTTTAAGAAGTCATCAACTTTACAGCTAACTACACTAATGTCATCTTTGTGGCCAGACACTACAACTTGATCATCTTGGGTCTGGATTCGAATTTTTCTGCATGATTCAATGTTGTTTTTCTCTATTTGACTGACCAGATCCTTCCACTCAGGCTTCTTCATGACATTGTTATCTTCGACATTAATGTACTGAGATATGAGGAGATGTTTCAAATGACTTTCAGCCTCACACAGAGCTCTGTCAGAAACAGCAAGAAGCTGCACTCTGTGCGCATTAATGTCAAATGCTGCATTTATTCCATTTGGTGTGAGGAAAGCATTTGTGAGCTCCTCTGGTTCTTCATCCTTTAACATGTCAAGCACAAAGTGATCTACTTCTAAATTCTGTCGTTTTAATGCAAACATCTGATCAAGGATAACTTTGTTTGCTGCCAATATCTCATCCCTTAAGCCAGTTATTTTTGGATGTGGGCTATCATTTTTGAATTTGAGTTCTGGATACACACTCAGCAGCTTATTTTTAATACCATCTTGACACAGGATGTTGAAAACAGACGGCGATACTTTGATTTCTTCAGTTACTACCAGTTTCTCCCTTTGTGCTCTTTTAGCAATCTGGTTTACAACTTCACAAAGTGTTTCCTCTAGCCTGCTGACTACAGCAGCAGGGCCAGTCACAGATAGGACACCACTGGCCTCATCAGACACTATGACAACATCTTCATTCAGTATCACCTCTCTGACCTTTCTCTCTGACTCTTTCCACACATCTGGCTCAGGCTTCAATGGGAGGGATTTGTATTTTGACAAAGCTTGTGAAAAGGCTGACTTCACATTATCTGCCCACTCTTTGGTCATGGATCTGGCATCCTTTTGTTGTAGAAGTGAAGGTACGGGACTCAAGTGTGCAGTAGAGCATTCAAGTTTGACTTTGCAGAAGTATTGTGCAAGGTTGCGTTGAATTGCCTCTGCTGCTGACGCACTTAAATCTAAGAATCTCCAAATGGCACTGTCAATGGGCTGAGAGATGGCAGTGGGGAGTTTCAGAGATGGCTTATCTTTGCCATAAAGGGCTGTTCCCAAAGACTTATAAAAAGGATAAACTTTGATTTCTTCCTTTTTGATGTGGTGTTTCTTCTTTGTGATTTTTTGAACAGCTGTGGGAAAAATATTAGACAATATTCAGTGGCATATTAGGACCTTTGTAGAGGAAAGGGGGGGAAATTAAATGTGGTCAAGGGAAGGGAAACATAATTTTTGATTCTGTATGAAATGTGTCATCATTTACATACATAATGCTTGTCAGGTTAAAAGATAACATTACAAAATTGGAGAGTCAGAAATTGTGGTAAAGATAGTGAAATATTTTGTTGTGTGTGAAAACAGCTCAGTGGACTGCATCTCTCATCACACGAGATACATGTCACTAACAATAAAGCAGCCATTAAATTGGCACATATGACCTATGTATACTTTTGAACATAAATTTCCTACCTGCATATTCTGCAAAGGTGATGACAGCAGACTGGTCTTCATTGAGTTCAACAGCGTCCACATCCCCACCTTCATTCTCAAAATACAGTTGGAGCATGTCTCCACTAAAATTTCGAACATCTTGAACTAAGAACTGCTTTGTGATTTCAAGAGGCCGGACTGCTAAACCTTTCTCCTTGAACTTCTTGTTTTGAGGGGATCTTTTCAGGAAATCGTTGTTTTCTATGAGGAAAGGATGAATTTTAGGCAGGTTTTCTTAGAGGAACAGCAAAATGGCTTCTTATCATTTTTATTCATGATTCAAGTTCAACAGAGGAACAGTCATTTTACTGCTACTACTGTCAGTCCTTTGGCAACAAATAATCATGAAGCAATTACTGGTAATGTGTTCTGGTACCTTCAGCACTTTGGAAAGTGATCACAGCAGAGGATGTGTCAGGAATGACTTGAACTGTTATGTGGTCTGGGTTGGATGAACCGGAAGGATTCCTCATAATGTTCTCCACCCACATCTCCCAGTACTCCTGGCTCAACCCCTCTGGAATATTTTCTAAAACAGATGAGGTGCTGCAGAGCTCTTCTTCTTCTGTCATACCATGTCTGCCCTTGACATCAGTCTGAAGTTCAGATGCAGAAGGCTGTTCATCTGTATTTTGGTGGGTCTTTACAGAAACATCCACTGTAAAGAAGACATACTGGTTAGGTCAGCGAACATAGGAGCAAAATCTGGTTTAATATTCATTTTGGTTGATTGATTTGATTATTGCCAGTTCATACCAGAATTCCAAGACACTAAATTACAATTAATACCAAGCAAGAAACACTCTGAATGATTTTCAAAGCCTTATAAACAAAGGCAGCTAATTTTCCAAGCTTTCATTCTGTCAAGCATGTGATTAAATATACTGTAGATATTATGGTACTAATTATAGTAAATCTAGTTTGTATGAATGTTGCATAAATGGCTGAGCCTACATTATAGACTAAATATATATATTTAGTAGATGGAAGTACCTTGACATCACACAATGGTTTGTGGACTACGGTTCTGAAGCAAGTAGTTTGCATTTTTGGACCCAGAAGTGACAATATTTTTGATAAAATTAGCAGAACTATAGGGGTTTGGAGGGTGGTGTTAACTCTTGGGTCCTCCTATGGCATTTTTGTACATTTTTCTCACTATTTTTCTTTTCATTTGGTGATCATTTTGTGTGCTGCAGCTTTTGGTATGAATTTTGGGAAGACTTTTCCTTTTAATCATATTTTTGAAATCCGGTGTCTTTTACCTGTGCTCCGTTGATGCATTTTACAACCTCTGGTTACTTTTGTGGCAAAATCTCATAAATTCAATTTCATATTCATAAATCTCTTAAACAACTTCAGCCCTGCTCAAAACTACCAAACATTCAACAATTTTAACTCTTTAAACACCAGTTTAATTATTTGAATTCTGAATGACTTATTACAAAAAAAAAAAAAAACACGAAAAAACAACACAAAAATGTAATATTTTCCATATAATAAAGAGTAGGGAGATGGGACACTGGTGGTGATTAGAATCCTGGATATGTCAAAGATTAGCAATAAAAATTGATTTGATTGTGTTTTTTCTGTAGTGTCAGACTTACAATCTCTATTTCATTTTGAAGAAAACTAACTAGCTATATTTGACATTTTTACTGTATTCCACCAGTTGCAACCATTTCCCCATTGCAGGCTGATGCATGAAACACTTTAATTTTTTTTAGTCATGTTATGGAGTCATATGACCACCAGGGGGGGCAAAATGTGATTTTGTGTGTGTGTGTGTGTGTGTGTGTGTGCATCACCATCTTGCAATTCTTGGAGGCAGAAGTCACTTGTATAGTCACATTTTTGGACAAGTTGGCAGAGCAGGGAAAGTGTGAGAAATGATAGGTGAACCAAAGCTAAACACTTGCTACTGACATATCAAACACTTGCATCATATCATCACTTGATGGTCGTTTTAGCATATTCTATTAACCATAGCTACAAGTGAGATATCAGGAAAAATGTTTTTTACAATAAATATAAAGGATGAAATAAATACTAAAGTCAAAATCAGCAGGTGAGAGAGCTGTCAAACAAACCTCTCCATAACAGCCTAAGCAGACATCCACGCCTTTTAGTCACCTGAAAGTCTTATTACTGAGGTCAGACTCAGCATCTTGTGGCCGTCAGTTTTATTACATAAAGATACTAAAGCACTGGCTTCACTTTCTAGCCATGGTTGTTGCCCCTTTGCACTGATAAGAAATAATGTACTTTTTATCTTTGGAAGTTTTAAGCAATAAAACTTCTGGGGCAATGTTTATCGTACAGCCCTGTTCAGTTCAATGTTGGATACGTTTCAATCATGATGACAGATTCATCATAGGAATTTGTAAACCAACATGTCAAACTGGTTTTCAGTGTTTACAGCAGGATTCCTGAAACCGGAAATTCAGCTGGTCTCATGTAATGTCATTATGTAGTTCAACAGAAACCTAGCATTAATTAGAGAAAACAAACAAAAGGTCAACATGCATCTGTGAATAGTCCATTATGTAAATACAGTAGTGGGAAGGAATTGTAAACCAATCAATGAAAATTCTACTGGACTCCACCCTGGCCTGCTTTTGAGGTTGTGTGTGATATACTCTTTGGTGTACAGTTAGGCTGACATGATGCAATTTCTTCATTGTTTGTTTCTATTACATTCTTTAAAAGATAAACTGATGAGTATGTGGTGATTGAAGAAAGAGTCAGTTCCTTGCAAACCAAAGCACATTTTTAAATGAATTTGACATTAATTACCTTTCTGTTGCATTACTTTGGCTCATCAAGCAGTTAATGTCAGATTTAAGATGGTTTAAAGATCAAAGGTCAGAGTATTTTGTGTCAGACAAAAACAAAGGATCTATGACCTCTTGAGATGTAAGAAAGATTTATATATGAGGGAAGCTCATTTGTTTGAGGCTTGTAAAACTCTGCATTTTTGTTCCTATGACACTTAGAGTTACATTTCAGTGGAGATAAATCTTTTTTATGAACTTTATTTTGCATACTATGGACTTTCATAATACATTACTACTTCGAGGAAAAAAGACAAGATCCGGTGTGGAACTAGAACAGATTACAGATATGCTGTATGTCAAGCACCCAAAAGTGAAATATTCACTACCCCAAAAATGTTAAACTATGCCTTAAATGGTTAATTTTCATGTGTATAAACTTACTCTAACACTAGTGCAGCCCAATATCTGATAAAAAGTACAACATAAAACATAGTGAGATAAAATTGTTTTAGGTTGATCAGTTCACTACTTACAGTTTTTGTTGGGGTTATCACATGGAGTCTCCTGTATAACAAAAAAGCAACATTATTTTTAGTCACAGCTGATTACAGACTTCTTAATGACTTTGTCATCATATGTAACATGCATTAATGACCAAAAGCATTGTGCCAGTCATGTACCTATGACTGTACTCTTATCATCTCTTATCTTTAATTATGCTACTCTCTTTTGCTATAATTTCATGTATTTCATACTTTCTTTTATCATTGTTGTCCTTTTTTATTGTTATTATCCTATAGATCTTCATCCACTCCTCCATAGGAGCATCCTTGAAAATTCCCAAAAGGTGTCTATTAGATCCTAATCTTGTACATGGAACAGTCCTTCAGCAAAATCTGATAATGTCATGGAAGTGTTGAAAAATCCTTCCCAGACTTTGAGAAAAAACCCTTTCATCTGTTATGTCTGGAGGGAAGGTTGACCCTGTTGTGAAGTAAGACACACTCCTCTGAGGGCTGAAGATGAGCCCTCTAGTGGTGATAATGGGCAGTGAAATGAACCTAATCACTGGACACATTTTATCTAACACATCGTACATTATACACTATATTGCCCAAAATACTGGGACATCTGCCTTTATACACACATGAACTTTAAACTGTCATGTGTGTACTAGGACAAAGACACTGGGACACAACCAGCATTTCTAGGGAAGGATGATATTATAGCAGCATCAACATCAGGTTAGATCCACCCTGCACCGAGTCAACATGACAAATCCACCTGGTCCAAATGGTGTCAATGGAAGGTTAAAGACTGTGCAGACCAGCTAGTGAGATTGTTCACCACTGTCTTTAACCTCTCCTTACAAAAGTCAGTAGTGCCCACTTGTCTCAAGTCTGCCACAGTAATCCCCATACCAAAGAAAAGCTCAGTGAGCTAAATATTATTGGCCAGTTGTTCTAACCCCTATTATCACCAAATGCTTGTGAGACTTACAGTATACCCTCTCACATCAAATGCTGATGCTCTCACATCCTTGCTGATTCAGACCAACAGGTCAACCGAGGATGTAGTCATCACAGCTATCCACACAGCACTTACATACCTGGACTAGGAATGTGTTACCTATGTAAAAATGTTGTTTGTGGACTACAGTTCTACCTTTAGTACTGTAATCTCCCATAAACTGGCTACAAATCTGTGCAACCGGCAGAAGGGCAGTACACTCTGCTCTTGGATTATGGACTTTCTGAGCAACAGACCCTATCTGTCAGAATGGGAGACATCCCTTCATCCACGCTCATCCTGAATACAGTCAAACTGCATTATTGTGTTCTCGTGCTACACTAAACTCTCTCTTCACCTACAACAGCTCCCCCATCCACACCACCAACACCATAGACAAGATTGCAGATGATGCCACCTGAGTAGGACTTGTTACAAATGATGAAACAGCCTACAGGGAGGACATCCAGCATCTGACAGAGAGGTGTGGCAGGAACAATCTGGAGCTCAACATTTCAAAGACCAACGAAATCATTGAGGACTTTAGGAAAGCTAGGCACACTGAGCACTCTCTACATACTCAGAGAGAAGGTGGAGAGAGCAGAGAGCATCGAGTTCTACAGTGTTTATGTCTATGGTTATCACAGGAGATTTTAACAATGCCTCACTGAACAAAACTTTAAATTTCTTCCAATAATATGTTGAGGGTCCCACCAGAGAAAATAAAACACTGGACCTCTTACATACTAATGCCAGTGATGCATACACAGCCACAGCCCCCCCACCCCCCAGGACATTAGACTACAACCTGGTCCTGTTTACCCCCAAGTATGTCCCTCTCGTGAGAAAGCAGCCTGTTCACACCAGGATGGTGAGGAAGTGGATACAGGAGTCTGCTGATGTACTTCAGGACTGCTTTGAGACAATGGACTGGGATGTGCTCTGTGATCCACTTAAGGGAGATATTGACCATGTTACCTACTGTACCACAGAATACCTCAAATTCTGTGAAAACACATCCATGCCAGTCCAGACTGTATGCTGTTACCCAAACAATAAGCCATAAATCACCAGTGACCTAAAAGCATTTATAAAGAAGAAGAAGAAGAAGAAGAAGAAGAAGAAGAAGAAGAAGAAGAAGAAGAAGAAGAAGAAGAGGGCTTTCAGGCCTGGAGCCAGAGATAACCTGAGGAGAGTGCAGCATGAACTCCGAGAGATGGGGAGGACAAGTTAGGACAGCAAAACTCCAGCAGAACAGTGTGAGGGATGTGTGGACAAGAATGAAGCACATCACAGGGATGAAGTGGAAGCACAGACAGACATCAGGGGGCCTGGACAAACAAAACAGCTAAAGCGGTTTTTCAACAGGTTTAGCTCACCTACTGTCACCCCCCAATACCCCCTGACGCCTACACACCCACAATGCCCCACATGTTTCAACCCCTGACGGCATCTCCCCCAGGATACTGAGGACCTGTGCCAGCCAGCTGTTTTCTGTACTGCAACACCTCTACAACCTGAGCCTTAGTCTGCAGAGAGTACCGGTGCTGTGGAAGACATCCTGCCTGATTCCTGTCCCCAAGAAGTCAGCTCCATCTGACCTGGTGGACTACAGACCAATTGCTCTCCTGGATTAGTGACTACCTCACAGGCAGGCAACAGTTTGTCCATCTGGGCAGTGTCCTGTCTGGTGTGGTGGTCAGTGGTACAGGAGCTCCACAGGGGACTGTGCCTTCCTCTTTCCTCTTCACCTCATACACCACAGACTTTCTGCACAACTCTAAGCCATGTCATCTGTAGAAATGCCTTGATGACTCAGCTGTGGAGGACTATAAATACCTGGGTGTGGTGATCAGTAACGGGCTGGAATGGAAATCTGAGTAAACAAAAAGGAGAGGAGCAGATTTCTGAGGAAGCTGAGATCCTTCAATGTATGCAACCAGATGTCAGAGATCTCCCAGTCTGTTGTGGCCAGTGCCAACTTTTTTGCTGCTGTGTGTTTGGAGCAGCAGGATCAGAGCAAGCAACACGAAGAGACTCGATAAAATCATCAATAGGTCTCAGGCTGGACAATTTTGAGACCATGGTGGTGACAATGATGCTACAGAAATTGAATACAGATGATGAGCACCTTCTCAGACAGACTGTAACAGCTCTGCTGTCGAATGGACAGATGCAGGAAATCTATACACCTTACAGTTTAAATGTGCGCCTTAAAGTTTAATAATCCAGTTTATTTAATCCAGGTCTGTTTTTATACTTGTAATGTATTGTGTATTTGCTCCTTTGTTCTATTTTTTACTGTGCGTCATGCTGCTGCACTGTAATTTCCCAGTTTGGGGTCACTAAAGTCTGTCTGTCTGTCTGTCTGTCTGTCTGTCTATCTATCTACAAGCAACATAAACTTCAACAACTTATATTTACTGTGCATTTCATTCAGTTATTTGTTTATTTCAAACATTTACAGAAAACAAAGTTCAAAATTCCAAAAATATTCATTTATACTCAAAAAGGAGTGGGAGGAAGAAAAACTTATTTAATCCCTCCCCCATTCTCATCATCAAATAGCTGAACATAATAACGTTTTAAATACTCACTCCTGTTCTTAGACTTAAAGTCAGAACAATGAACAAAATACGCCTTTACCAAATTAGAATAAACTCATTCGACAGTATTTACATTTTGTAATCAAAATGTAAATACTGTCGAATGTGAAAAATAGAAACAAAGTACATTCATGTCTTCATTCAGTCATTCTAAGAAAATCTGATTCCAGTCTATATGCTCCATATCAAACTGATGGTAGTTTCAGAAAAAAGAAGCTCCTCACTACATCATTTAGGATTAATGTTATTATTGTTGCAGATTATACATACCAGTACTATTCACTGCAGTAATTATCCAATGGAAGGACTTGAGGTATTTACTGTGTTAAATTCAGGTTGTGCCTTTTTTGGCCATGCTGTGTGCAATAGCTGTCTGCTGAAGTAAGCAACTTTGCATACAGCGACCAACTGAACATAGAGAAGGAAATCACTGTGTTGTGTACTATGGCTTGTGCCTTAATCACATGACTAACACTGAGATACGACCTCAGCAAAACCAGGAAATGCCTGTTTTCTCCTATCTATCTATCTATCTATCTATCTATCTATCTATCTATCTATCTATCTGTCTGTCTGTCTGTCTGTCTGTCTGTCTGTCTGTCTGTCTGTGACCAACAATAATTCATTTAAAAATGACTGCTGCAAATGCCGTTTTATTTTTTCATAAGGAAAATAAATGTGTTAACTCCATTGTGTCTTTATGTAAACATCTATAATCTTCTCACCTGCTCAGTCTTGTCATCTTCAGGCAACCTCACCGTTATCTTCAACACTCTATTGTCCGAATTTATCTGATGCGACTCTTTCTCCAGGACATTTCGACGGTCTGAAATTAAGAAGAAACTGATTTAACTAGGATGAAAAGGTTTGTTTTCTATGTATTTCTGTAAGTGGCAGATCCAGCCCAGAGTTCATGTGGACATGTTACCGTCCTCTCTGTGGAACCGCACCACCGCCGTCCTGCTGCCGGTGTCATAGTCAACTTCACAGTCTCCGCCGTTAGATTTCCTACTTTGAAAGTATTTGACTAGTTTGGTTTTTAGTCTTGGTATATTGTTTTCTTCAAGTTCGACGAGCAGAGCATGAGGATACGCGTCTGCCATCGCTGCTGACCTGCCTTACTTTCAGTTTTGTTTCTTCAGAAATGACTCGCTTATGTGAATTTGGACAGGGGAGTTGACGAACATAAGAGCCAATGCTGAACAAACACATCGTTATCATTTAACTGGGCTAACGAGTCTACTTCTTTCACTTTCGCCACTTCTTCGGTACTTTCCAGCTCAAAGTGGGTGAGTAGAAACCTTTTTATATCTCTGCAAAATGGCTTGTACGCATACCTATTCTTTAACATCCAAATTGTAACTGTGTTTGCTAACTGTAAATGAGCCTACTTAGTGCCGAAACACAGTGGCTAATACTATGTTTCTCCACCTTAAGGTTAATTGTTTAGTATAAAGTGCGTCATTTTAGGCTCTGATGTCCGTAAGCTAACTTCCGCTGGATAAATAGCATCGAACTACTCTTAACAACTCTGTAAATGAACTGCACACACATTTAACTGTGTATTGTACTGTATAAAGATAGAGGCAAAGTCTTCGACAAGTGTTTCTCTCACTTCTTCAAGCTACCAGGAAATAAAACAACGATATTTGCAGTACCTTTATTATCACTAATGCCAAAGCAGCAGGCTACATTAAGCACTGCACATGGTGGACGAAAGCAAATATTCAGTAATGCCACAGCAATATATTCATTTAACTTCCTCTATTAAATTAAACGGCAGGCTTATGTTTGTTTGTTTTTTTCTTTTTTTGATTACTGTGTCTTTGTCTCCCCCAACTGTGGGAAATGGAAAACAACAGATACCCGTGACGTGAATGTATCTTACACACGGGTCATTCTGCACAAAAAAGGTTAATTTATGACAGGAAATGTCCTACAATGTCTATATTATATTATGATGTAACTCATAATGTAACAACATTGGCAGCATAAATACATATTTAGAGTGACAGCTTAATTTTGTAATTTTTATAATATATTTTTTTTTACATTTTTTTTTAACCATGAGGATGGTAACACTAATGGGTCAAGTCAAGGAAACATGCACATCTATAGAAAAAATCAAAGTTTATCTTGTCCTATTATTTATGCACACCTTTGTTAGCTTATTACTGTGATGTATAATTAATGCTTGTATTGAGAATATTTGACTTGTTTCCTAGACACATTTGTCCTTACATCATAATAGGAATAGAAACCATGTCACTTTAAATCTGTGTCAATAAATCCGAAAGTTTCCAATACCATACCATACCATACCATACCATATCATACCAACTTTATTTATAAAGCACTTTAAGAACTTTACAGTTGGCCAAAGTGCCGTACACGAATCATATAAACAAGGGAATAAAATAGTAATAGGCTATATTTTCCTAAATTTTGTCATCAGTGCAGCTTAATATGTTAGTTAACATATCGTAGGGAAATTTAAGTGAATTTCATGTGGGTACTGCATGTTAAATACTTTGGCGTAAACCAAAAATATTTTTCGGTCAAAATTTTTTTTATTTTGTGAAATCATGATCCTTACTATGTTCAAGTACTTACAAATACCTACGGAAATATGTAACACACATTGATATAGGTTATATATGTACAAAGTTAGAGCCCATTGGACACGAAACATGTAACTGTGTCACCGCGTGACCTGACCCTAATGGCAAAATCAGTATTAACTAGAAGCACTCGGAGAGCGCAGACCTCCGCCAAGGCTGATCAGTGCCCCCCCCCCCCCCCGTGGGCCCCCCCCCCCCCCGATCACCACCAAAATGTAATCATTTCTTCCTTATCCCATTTCCAACAAACCCTGAAAATTTCATCCAAATCTGTCCATAACTTTTTGAGTTATGTTGCACACTAACGATCAGTGCCCCCCCCCCCCGTGGGCCCCCCCATCCCCGATCACCACCAAAATTTAATCATTTCTTCCTCATCCCATTTCCAACAAACCCTGAAAATTTCATCCAAATCTGTCCATAACTTTTTGAGTTATGTTGCACACTAACGATCAGTGGCCCCCCCCCGTGGGCCCCCCCCACCCCCGATCACCACCAAAATGTAATCATTTCTTCCTTATCCCATTTCCAACAAACCCTGAAAATTTCATCCAAATCTGTCCGTAACTTTTTGAGTTATCTTGCACACTAACGGACAGACAAACAAACAGACAGACAAACAAACAAACAAACCCTGGCAAAAACATAACCTCCTTGGCGGAGGTAACAAGTTTTTTTTAACAGTGATGTTAAGTGAAACTTTACAATGGCCAAAATACAAAACCTCCTATCTGAAAAAATCACTTTTTTCAGGAAACAAAAAAAAAAAAAAACGTGGATCCTGGAGGATTCTGTTGGGTTTCTGTAAATTGGCTTAGAGTCTGGTTTTGACCAACTCGATATGTAAAGTGTCATGAGATAACTTTTGTTTGATTTGGCGCTATATAAATAAAATTTGATTATTTGATTGATTGATGGTTTAGTTTTATTATAGTATGGTCTTCGTTGTTGTTGTCAGGTGATCTTCATGTCATAAGAAAGGGCGGGATTATCTTGCAGATAGACTGAAAATATGGAGTTATCCTTGTTCTCACCATTTGATGTGAAAACTCAAAATCTAAAAATTTGCAGATAGGAGGTTTTGTTTTTTGGCCAATAGATCACAGAGTAATTGAGAACATTTCAAGGAAGTGGGTACTGTGTTTGAGGTTCTATCAATTTAACAAAAACATTTTCATAGAATTACCCATGTATTAAATTTGCATACATGCCTATGTACACATTAAGTGAAAACATATTCATGTAAGTGCAAATTACAAAAACAGCTGATTAGAAATGTGAACAGTTTTTTAGTTGAGGTAACCCGGGTGAGGTGTCTTCATTCAGTTCTTTGACTCATTGTGTATTGTGTGTGACTGATAAAGACGTCTGAGTTTTCTTGAGCCAAATGTGAGGCAAGAATCTGGAAAAACACATGAAATATTGTATTTAAAAGTATTATAAATAAAGAAATAAGATCTTTTTAGTAACAAAAACCACATTATCTAAATAACGAATTGCACAAATTTTGAATATTTGATACAGAAATCTAGAAATTATGACAAGTACATAATGTCAAAAGATTATATTTGTTATTGAAAATCACACGCTGTCTAGCCTAATTATTGATTCCAAAGTTCTAAGCTTGTTTTAATGCAAGTAATATCTGTGCTTAAATTAATACATTTTAAGGGTCATTAAAAGTTTGCAAAGATGTTGAAGAATCCCCCCTCAGAGGGAAGAAATGGGAAAAATTGAGATTATTCATCAGCAAAAATTCAATATGTAAAAGAAAATGGTTCTTTTTGTAACAGTCAAAATAAAGTCCCACACACAATATTTTATTGTGAGGGCATTGTTTATAACATGCATGTATGTAATGTAAATGTCACAGCATTTATTCATCTCAAAGACTTTGTAAATGATGATGGAAAGTCAGAGCACTGTGTATTTGTTGTTTAAGCAAGAGTATGACCATTTCTCAGTCTTTGTAGTAATATATGCACAACTGGAATATACAGCAATCTTGTAAACAGTATTAAAAAACAAAAATGTATTTCAGAAAAAAAAAAAACAAAACTAATACTGTAGGAGCTACATGGCATCATTTGAACAGAGAAAAGGATAAAAGACCAGGAAAGGCTCTGGAACATTCAGAAGGCGTGTAATTTAACACAAGATTGTTTAAGAAATCATCCAGTCATCTCAACTCTTGTCTTCAGATTTTTATACAGTGTCAGTGAGGGTATATAAAGTAGATATACCAGGCATTCTATGCGTCTGTTTGAGATTTTTGTCCAACCAATTTCTCGACAGCTATTCACCCTATTCCTTTCAAATTTGACACACATGTTCTTTACCACTAACAGAGGTGCAATGCACAGTTTGATGGCTGATTTTTTAAAATTTTATTTATTTATTTATTTATTTTTACAAATTTGTGAAAATTTTTGGAAAAGATTAAAAGTTGGGCAGAAAAATGTCTGTCTTGGTTTTACTGAACTACCCAAAAAGGACAGTTTTTTAGTTTAATCTAGTTTTCAATTATCTTTCATTGAAAATTCAAAATTAATCCCTAACTAGGCAGGGTATCAGTGAGCAGGAGGGGCAGAGCATTGTGTGACAAGTTTTACTAGACCCTGCTTACTTTTTCACAAGGCAGAACAAGACTTTTGCACAGTACTGCATGTAGTATCAATCATATATTACAATGCAAGAGGGAAATAAACAGTGGATGACTACTTTTAGTAGTCCCCCCCTATTCCTTTTAGAATCTGAAAATGTTAAATTCATTTCATTTTGAATAATGGTACCCTAATGTTCCACAGAATGTAGGCCACATGACTTACATGTGGAAATATATTTTAAAGCCTCTGTGAAATGACTTTGTTCTGTTGCTGATCATACAAGAGTGATCAGATAAGATATATTCACCATAGAGGTGTCACTATCATTACTAACATTGAAAATTATTCCTGTTCTTTTTTTAGGAACCATGGCCAGTAAATTGATTATACCTCTTAATGGGGCTTCACTTAACATTGTGAGACAATGTGAACTTGAGCTGAGAGACATCCTTCAGAACAAATTTGGCTGCAGCATTGCTGGCCGGTGTTTAGAGGAAGGTCCGAGCATTGCACAGCAGAGAAGACTTACAGTCATCCCAGAGAAAAGGTTTGAAATTGTACTTCGTTCAGGTGTGAAGGTGTCTGTGTGGAAAGCTGACCTCACCAATTTCTCTGTGGCGGCTGTTGTGAATGCTGCCAATGACCATCTTCAACATGGTGGGGGTCTTGCTGGTGCCCTGTCTGACGCTGGTGGTCCCGAAATCCAAAAAGACAGCAGTGATTACATTAAAACACACGGTCCCTTGAAAACAGGAAACGCAATCATATGCGATGCAGGGTTGTTGAGATGCCAGAAGATAATCCATGCTGTGGGCCCACAACTATCAAGATTTGGCAGTAAATCTGAGGTGTCAAAGGCAAAACCACTGTTAGAGAAGACCATTAGGAGCATCCTTGACATAGTAAAGGAAAACCACCTGGACACAGTTGCTATTCCTGCTATAAGCTCTGGACTGTTCCACTACCCCCTACCGGCATGTGCAGACACCATAGTGACAGCTGTCAAACACTACTTTGAGAAGTCATCACAGCAAGAATATTTTCCCAAAGAGGTTCTCTTTGTCAACAATGATGAGCCTACAGTCAACGAAATGCATAGAGCCTGCTGTAACATCTTAGGAAACACCACCATGTCATATAGCCAGGCAGCTGCAAAGCATAGCAAGGGGGCAGCCAAAACCACTGCAACTACTGTTGAGATAGGAAATCTGTGTGTGATCCTAAGGAAGGGCAAAATTGAGGAACAGGAGGTAAGAGTATTAAATGTTTCTTGGTTGTTTTTGTTTTGTTTTTTTTAGTAAATTTATTCGTTGAGGAAAAATTCATTGTCATTTGCCTTTTTAATTGTAATACTTTATACCCTTCCAGACTGATGTCATTGTAAACAGCACCTCAACAGACCGAAACTTGGGAGTGGGTCTTATCTCCAAGGCTTTATTACAGAGAGCAGGTCATGAAATGCAACAAGAAATGTACTATGCACCTGTAGTCGGAAACATCATCATCACACGTGGCTATAAACTGCAATGCAAAGAAGTGTTTCACACGTATTGTTCTGACACCTGGGAGAAAGGAGTTGGGCAGGTACAGAAAGAGAGAGAAAAATGTTCTTTTTGTAACTGCCATTATTATTATTATTATTATTATTATTATTGTTATTATTATTTGGTAATTTACAGGTGTCGCATCAAGAGTTAATAATCAATCACAGTTTTGGTCACCTGTTTAAGTGAGTGTAAAGCAATAATAAATGAGTTTCCACAGAAAAACATATTAGCCAGCCAGCCAAATTTGTATGAAAAAAATCAACAACTTAATTAATAAAACTTGGCTTTAAAATCATGGTAAGACGTAAAATGTTAGTGATGTGTCAAGACAGTGCTATCAATACATACCCTGAGCAATATAGCCTACTAAATGCATTTTTGCTGCCTCTAAAAGACAACCTGAAAAAAAAAGTACATTAGTCTAAGGGTATAGTGAGAGTGTTTTCAGTGCTTTGGCTTACTATCCAAAAGCCTTTTACTGATGAAACAAAAATATTGCTGTCTTCAAAGTTAGCAGGCTCCTTTAATTAAAACATTTACCTTATAGAATGTGTGAGTTTCTAGTTAGTCTGGATGCAGACTAACCAGAAACCAATATGTTAAATGTGTTAACTAACACATGTACCAAAACTAATGAACTGTAACATGAAGTAACAAATTAAGTTAGTGTTAGACCAGAGACGTCTGTGTTCTGTGAGGCAAAATTACCCCTTTTTGTCAAAAAAAGTCTGGTTGTCTGCTGGCTTTGAAGAGAGATTGAATGGCTTTAGTTTTGTCAGAGATGTCTGACTTAAACTGATGTTTGTGGTTTTAGAGGGCTCTTTTAGGTGGCTACAGTACCTTTTTTATTTGTTTATAGCAGTAGATCACACTGCTTTGCTTCTGTCATAGTACATCAGTGTTTCACCAAACTAGAGGCATGTCTACATGTGTGAAATATGTCACATACAGCTGCAGTAATCGTCACATTTAACATTTGTGCAAGATAGCAGTATGCATTACTGATTAGTGTAGCTTAGCCACAGTCCTGTGGAAGTTTACCCAGTATATGTAATGATGGTTGAAGAGCAGATCATAGGAATTATCGTTCAGTGAATCAAGTCAGTATTTTTGAGATTTCTATTTCTGATATTCTATAGATTAATTTTAATAAAAGACTTGCTGTCTCGTTTATTTCAGAACCTTTCTAAATCAGTACGAGAATGCTTATGGATGGCGACCACACAAAACCATCGTTCGATTGCCTTTCCTGCCATCGCCACTGGTAACCTAGGGCTCAGTAAAAATGAAGCTGCCCACATCATGTTGAGTGAAATGGCTTACTTTGCCCAGAGCCTCCAAAGGCCCATGGAGGTTCACTTTGTCATTTTTCCCTCTGACAAGGAGACATTTAAGGTTGTGTCACAACAATTCAGTCCCTATACAAAATCATAGTAGTACTGCTGTAATGCACATTATCTGACAACAGAAGATTTGTCTCAATAACTGAAAATGTTTTTTTAGGCTTTTGAAAGTGAGATGAAAGTACTCCAAAACAAAGGATCTCATTTCAGATTCTCACAAGGTAACAAAACATAATCTTATGTCAGGTTTGCAAGGTCTGTTAAAGCACGTGTTTATGGTTGATAATGTAATGGTTAATCTTTATCCTTGTTTTTCTTATGTCATTACAGTGTGGCATGGAGAAGGAAGCCGTGAGACTTCTGAGTATATGCTGCAGCATTCACCTACTAAACAACAAGGTTGTGATTCAGCCAAAACATTTACATTTTTCTGATGTTATGCAGTGCCCATCAGTAATTTTCATAGTTATAACTACACAGCTCATGACTGTGAGGCTGAATTCAATCACTTGGACTGGTCTTAAACACTCTGCATATATGTTCTGCAGCTAGGTATCACTCAGACAACAACAGCAAAAAATATCAGTTATCATACAAAGCAGATTCACCACTTAATATTAATAATAAAAATCCTAAACATATGGACTGTATGATTAACCATATATTTTTGAGGTCAGGGGTAATCAATAAAATAGCTTGCAGTTTTATTCACGTCATGTCATGTTCATTCATAGTGTAATAATTTACAAGTAGTGTTAGAAGTTCGTGAAAGGAGAGAGATATGAAAGTGACAAAAATGTAAAATGACAAGAATGGTTACAGTGAATAAATTAACAGAATTATCTAAATTTGAACAACATTGAAAAGATTTGATATAATGTATTGTATGTGAATAAGTTAAAAAAATATTTAGAACACATACCTAGCAGTTTTTAGGTATTCCGGTGCAGAAGTGCTACATACTTTCCATTTGTGTACACTATTAATTAAGGGATATAATTTACAATTTATTTATTTTTTCACAGTGTGGGGGAATAAAGATGACTTCGATGGCAGCAGAACTTCTACATCACAGATCAGCCTGAGTGGCCCCTCAAGTGAAATCACACAGGAAGCTAAGCTGTGGCTCTGTGGCATTCTCAAAAACTCCTCCGGTGTTGCTTCTATCTGCAACAATTTTATACAGTACTTTGGCGAGCAGGACTTTGGGCTGCTCTCCCGCCAAATTAGACAGGGCGTGCAGATGGAGGAGTTTTTGGAGAAAGGCCGTGCAGGCATAATTATAAATGGAAGTTCAGCAGATGATCTGGCAGTTTCCACAATTAAGGTTGAAGCCATTCTCTGCAGGGTCCAGAGTGACTTTGTCACAGAGGAAGTGGGCGCCATCAGAGACTTGCTGCCAAACACAGAAGTGGTCTTTGAAAGAAAAACACTTGACAAATATAGCAGCGAATTCAGCCACATATTGTCTACCTTCCAACATCAGCATCTGCAAGTACAGAAGGTACAGTATGAATGTCAACTGATTTTTACGTCCTTTATTGTTCAGGAGACTTTTTGGTGAAGTATGAATTTGTCAAATTTTTCACAATTTTTCTATTGGTTTAATGTGGATCATAATTTTTGTGAACAATTTGTGTATCGTTTCTGATTTGATACGTAGTTCCATGTTTCTAGATTGCTCCAGCTCACAGAAAGCAGAACATGCTCACTGTTACCAATCACAGATCATGTGCACCAAAACTAATGAAATTCAGTCCTGTGTTTAGAAGTACACAGTTGCAGCATTTATGCCCCTATTTGTTGAACTTTAACTGCTTTGGTAGATATGTTTCAAGTTTCAGGTTTCTGGCTCGTTTTAGCTAAATATGAGCCAAAGCACAAGACACAAATAAATAAATGGCACAAATTCTGTATGGTTCCAAAGTTTTGTGGTTTGAACAGTATGTAAATATAAAGGGGTTTTTGGAATTATACAACACATGACAGATGAGACGTTTCAAATCAGTGACAACAAGATACCAGTTGTGCTTTTATTTTATCTAGGTGGAAAAAGTGGAGAACACTGCACTCAAGTTGCTCTTTGAGATGAAGAAAAAACAGTTATCCTGCTCCACGACGCGAACCATGTTTCAACGCCTGCCAGCACAGTTCTGTGAAATGGTCAGCCGTATTGGATTCCATGCAGAGTGTGCACCACCTGATGGTAGGATAGTGCTGTTAGAAGAACCATGTTAGTGAAGATGTGGCAGTTTATGGACTCTCATCTGTATTTCTATATACACAGATCCAGCGTGTGGCGAGGGCATCTACTTTGCTGACAGTGTGAAGAAGGCCATGGACATGTGGACGGGCCAGAAGGAGGAATATATGTATTTTGTAGAGGCTGAGGTGATCACTGGAAAGTCTACCCCTGGGAAACGGGGTCTGATTCTACCTCCACCTCTGGGCTCAGATCCACATGCTCGGTATGACAGCGTTAGTGGAGGAGCGGATATCTTTGTCATATTTAGTAGTTATCAAGCTCTGCCCAAGTACATCATCACGTTAGACCGCCTGATTTAATGCAACAATGCTAGAGAAGATTGTGGAAAGGCATTTTTCCTAATACTTGTTATAATTAAACTGTAATAAATATTTTTATTTATGAGAGTTTTTCAATCGGGCATCATGTTACAGGAGAATCAAAGGTGTCATTTTCCCTCGTGTATAAGTGGGAGGGGGGGCTTAATATCACATACCATATTAGCCCTGATTTTCTGATGCAACAAGATGTTCTAAGCACTCCTGTGTAATTTTTTTGAAATTTTCATCCAAAAACCCTCCCCTACCTTGAAAATTACTTTTTTAACTCTGAAAATCACAACTTTCACAGCTTCTCCACTCCTTTGTCCAGTGCAATGTATAAATATGTTCATGATGGGCCATTTAAGGATCTTGTAAGTGCCATACTGTATAGTAAGAGTACTTTGTATTATGAAAAGTCTAATGTCAAGGTCATGTTGTATGTTAAAGGTCACCAAAATTCCTAGTTTTTTCAAAAATTTATACCATTCCGACATTTTATCAAATATGTCCTAAGTTCTCTTCCCTCTGGTTTCCTGGTGGGATCCCCCAAGGCCTTTGGCCCTTTCAAAGCCACAATAAAGACAAAATATTGCAACATTGGGGTTCACCCTGGATGTTTCACCAGTTCATCACAGGGCTGACATATAGATGCAATCACTCTCACATTCACACCTGTGGGTAATTTAGATTAACCAATTAACCTACCAGTGCATGTCTTTGGATGGTGGGAGGAGCCAGAGTACCTGGAGAGAACACAGGACCTTCTTGCTGTGAGGCATGAGTGCTAACCACTTCACCACCGTGTCGCCCATCACCAACATTACATTACAATCCATTGTCATGGAGCTACAAGTATTGCAATGGGACATTCATTCATTCATTTTCTGAACCTGCTTTATCCTCACTAGGGTCAGGGGGGTTGCTTGGAGCCTATCCCAGCTACTTACGGGTAAAGGCAGGGTACCCATGGTACACCACGCCAGTTCATTGCAGGCCTGACATATAGAGACAAACAATCACATTCACACCTGTTGATTTTAACCAATTAACCTAACAGTGCATGTGTTTGTGGGTGGGAGGAGCCAGAGTACCGGGAGAGAACCCTCGCAGACACAGGGAGAACATGCAAACTCCACACAGAAAGGTCCCATCTCCCACCCCTATCAACTGGTGTTGGAATTGAACCCAGGACCTTCTTGCTGTGAGGCACGAGTACTATCCATTGCACCACCGTGTCACCCGCAACAGGACATATTCATGTAAACTGCTAAGTCATGTGAAACTACCGTTTGTTATTTTTGATATGTCTATATGAGTAATACATTGAGTAAATAGTTCTGTTTAATGTGTCTTATTGAATGGAAGTTTTTGTGGTCAATAGATGTGTTATGAGGAGAGAACCTGAGCTGAACATTTTGAAGAACCCACATTAACAGCTCTCACAAAAAAACATTTAAGGGCCCAGCATGAGCATATTGCTGCATTGTACTTTATCAAAAGTGAAGAGGGTTTGAAAGTTGCCAAAAAAACAATTTTTTCAGGGTTGAAAATTTAATTTTTGGGGTGGGGGTGGGGTTTTGGGCTTGATTTGAAATTTTTTCACATTTTTGTATTCACAAGACATGGGAGCATTAGAAAATCTGGGATGAAGTTGAATCTGAAAATTTTCCTGAAGTAACACCCCCCCCCCCAGTATAAGACATGTTGCTTAGCTTCAGTTTGAGATACACTTTGATTGTTTCATATTTTTCCCTCTGACATATGTTGAATGATATTGTATATTGTAGCACTATAGCTACAGATTACTTTTGAGATTAATCATTTTAGAGTGTACAAAGTTGAATTACAGCTTCAGCGTTCCATAACAAAATACATATATTAAAAATATCACCAAAAAAGCCACATCAGGAAAAAAATCCACTCAGCTGAGATTATTGCAAACTGTCAAATACTTCAGGTATTATTTTACTGAGTTTATAGAAACTTCATGAGTATTCCAGTGAAATGGTCCACTCCACAGAACAGCACTAAAACCTAAATGACTTTATCTGCTCTCAGAAAATGAACAGACATGTTTTATCATGATTTTTATTTTTTGTACAAAATATTAAACATTTAACCTGTTTAACCCAAAAAGATCCAGACATCCACCACAGACCAAAAACCATCTACTAATCTTAAAATGTTTAATATCTGTTGATCCACTAATCCTGTTAATACATGTCGGTAAAAAATGCAGTGTCATCTTTTCATGGTCATCAGATATGACCTATTTGGACATTCAGAGGCTTGTTTAGTGAATGTTGTTTTGTGAACATGGAAACACCATCACCTTCTACAGCACTGATTCGTTAGTAAAACCCATGGAGATTTTCGCTGAAAAACGCAGAGGATAATTTCATAATACATGGTGATAAATCATTTGGGAAAGACAAAAAAAAGCCATTTAGAAGTAACAAAAAATAGTTGTGGGTATTTAAGGGTTAATCAAATAAAACTGCTTCGTAAATGTAGGTCAAAATCATCAAGAAAAAGAGCAGAAAGGAGCAAACTGACCATGATGCCCATGATACAGATTTATGATATGGATAGGATACTAATACAATAAGGATACAAAAAAATTAAATGATCTCTTTAAAAATGTGCTTGTTGTCTTGCTCTTAATTTTGGTATATGTGTTAACAAGAGATGGACACTGAACAAAAATATGTATGCACAAACAAAAATTAGAAAGTTAAATTGACCTATAATGGCCATAAATAGGATTTAAAGGTCATGTTTCTGTTGGTTGAATATTAAGGGAAGACTAAAATAATAACTGTTTGGTTGAAATATTTCCTGATTGATTAAAAAAAAAAAAAATTACTTTGTGTTTGTTCACTGTACAATTTAAACATCTTAAAGAGCCATTAAAAATTATGACCAGTTCAAACACTGCTCTAAACAGTGGACTGATCTTTCTGCTGTCAGTGACATTTCATCGTATTATGACACGCGTAATCTGTCAAAGTTCTGATCTTTTACAGTGGGGAAAAGCTGCTTGAATGTGTGAAATATTTGTGAAAGAGATTATATGTGCTTTCAACGTTCAGTTAGAATAGAGCAGCAATGGTTAGACAAAAATATTACTTTTATTGGCCAAAACTTGTCATTTGAGTCTAGTTAAAGCACTATGAAAATAAAATGTTAAGTTTAAAGCTTTAGTAGATCAGGATGTAGACATCCTCTATAAGAGCAAAACTACTATGAGTATGTTATTGGAACATTAATGTTGTCAGATTAATCACAAAATGACAGCTGAGGTGAATATAGCAAGCAATTGCATAATGTTGATATAATTAAAAATGTAAAAAGCTGAATTGTGTGTGTGTGAATTTTTAACTCAACAATGGAGATATTTTTGCAGAGTAATTTCTCATTATTTACTTACATATCAATGAAATCAGGGGTGCTAAACATTTGGGCCAAAACTGGCCTGCCAAAGGGTCCAATCTGGCCCATTGGATGAATTTGTGAAATGCAAAAATTACACTGAAGATATTAACAGTCAAGGGCAAGCCCGGATTAACCATATGGGCAACTGGGCAATTGCTCAGGGGCCCGCGACCTCTGAAGGGCCCTGGGTAGCTCGGGCATAACGAAAATATCTGGTTATCTTTTGCTTATAAATGAAACTGTCTGCAAAAAGTGTTCTTAAATAAATACTGGATACTTTGGAAATGGTTTCTCATTTATTTTTTGTGAAAATGGAGGATACGTCCCTCTCTTTCTAATGTAGTGGATCAATTTTAGATTATACTGATGCTAATGTGTTTTGTTTTCATATCATCATATGCAAGTGAGTGGCCTTGACAAGAGGCTATAGTGGTGCACTTGTAGTTCTACGAGCATTTACACATTTGTACATCAAAATGCATTTGATGATAGTTAGATATTGAAGTATGGGGTATATTTACATATATTCCTGGAATTTATTCTGTATTTTTGCCAGATTATAGGGATCCTGGGGTTGTGATGATGGGGCCCTTGAATATTGTTGCCCAGGGTACAATGAAGTGTTAATCTGGCCCTGGTCAAGGATGTTCAAATCATTTTAGTTCAGGTTCAGAACAATTTGATCTCATGTGTCTCAGACCAGTAAAATACTATCATAATAACCTATACATAATGACAACACCAAATTTTTCAAATTTGACTAGTGTAAAAAAGTTAAATTACATAAAAATGTTTATATTTACAAACTATCCTTTCACAAAAAATGTGAATAAACTGAATAAATACGAACAATATTCTGTCTGTTACTAAATGCCTTGTGTATTGGTAGATCCACTGTGATCTGTAAGTTGTAATGGACATGTGTAAATGATAAACTGAGACATAATATTGTTAAAACTAAATATATTTTCTCAAGAAAGTTTAGGTTCATGTTATTCATTTTTATGGATGGTTTGTAGATATAACCATTTTCGTGTAATTCTCTTTTTCAATCTAAAATGAAGAGAAAAGTTTGGAGTTGTCATTTATAGGTTATTTTGTTTTTATTTTACTGGTTCAGCCCACTTGAGATCATATTGGGCTGAATGTGGAACCTGAACTAAAATAAGTTTAACACCCTGAATTAAAAATGATCAAAGATAAAGGACTGTTTATGTGCTGGTCATGACATAGGAGTTGTACACCCCTGTAAGCCAATGCTTTGTACTGTGTGTGAAAGCGACACCCCTGTATGTTGTTCACAGTGAAATAACATACATTTTAAATGTGGTACAGTCCAGAATTGATGTTATACTTCAAGTATAGAAAGTACAGCAAAACTAGACAGACTTTTCCATAACTTTTTTAATTGTAGAAAACATTTGAATGTAAACAGTCTTTCCTGATCGTAAATCTGTAACATTTAAAATATTTATTCTGAAATTTATTCTGAAAAACAATGTACCACCATAGACAAATGGACAAACCCTGTCTTCTCAGAGAATTTTTCTCTCCACATTTATAAGATGGAGAGTTTTTCAAATGGCTTTCTTTCTGAATTTTGTGCTAATGTGAAATTACAGTGGTTTACAATTGCTGTCAAGGACCAATCCTTTCAAGTTCAGGACATCTCTACCTACATAAATTGTATAAAACAGGTGTTCATATGTGGTGTAATAGTCCTGTTGTTCCTTCACAAATCTGCTTTTCTAAAAGAAGATGCTATAAGAAAACTGTCTTATAAGGAATGACAGACAACAGTTTATGACAACTTTGACTAGATAAATATTTCATATATTAAGTGAACATCACATGAACATCTAAACATCAAATAGCCTTCTATGTTGTCCTGATCCACCCACTTGTATCCTGTTCTTTATGTATTTTGGTTCAGTGTGAAACATTTGTGTGTGCTCTTACGATGTGCTTACACGAAAGTTAAAATGAAAACGTGCAGGAGCTTGTAATGGCAACTAAACCCACTCCTAAGTTCTCAGTTACAGTTTTAAGCTCTACATCCACGGTAACGGCCTTTTCAGTGATTTCTTTGTAGAGAACTGGCGCTGATTGTTCTTTAAACAACCCGATTCTCACTCCTTTTTCGTCATTCTCTGTTTTCTGCTCCTCTACAGCAATATCAGTGTGTTGATCTAGCTACTGTTTAAGTAAGTTGCCTTCATGTGCTGTCGGAAAAATGAATCTCTCCACTAGTGAATTTGAAATTACAACACTGTTACGTTCAAGTGCTTTTGTTGTAGCGGAATGAAAAATGGCTGACACAATTTGTCGTGATCTGCTACTTTGGCAAAACAGTGTTGGACATGTTAATTCATCTGCTACAGCATTTTTTTTTTTTTTTTTTTTTGCAAATTGTATATGCTATAAATGTGCCAAATCATCAGCTAACAGCAGCAGAACATTAATTAAAGCATTGTTTATGATTTGTGATGAATCCCTCATTTCTCTCTGCCATATTGAAAAGTTCGAAGGTTATTTTCATCTCAGCAGCACGTGGATCAAATTTATTTTCCCAGTTCTCCAGTGGAAAATAGGACGTGAGGAGGCATTCATGTGCAATTTTTGACTTTGTAACTAGTATTTACCATAATTCCCATAGCACATGAAGGTGGCATTAGAAACTGAGTTGGTCATCAGCAACAAAACTTGCTCCCAGCACTACATAGACAAAAAATACAAACACACACAAATGTTACTTATTAATGTGTAAAGCATAACCACATGTGCCTCAACATTTTATGATGTATAAATAATGGAATTCATATATTTAAAGAAAAACAGTTCAGTGATGGAACTGCTAATAAATTAGTTAAAATATGAGTGTGTAGATTATACTCAGATATCATCAGGAAATTCACTAGAGTAATGTATTATTTATTAATGGCAACAACTTAACATCTGAATGATTGTCAAAGTGAAATTACAGCCACTTCTACAGAATTGTAGACAACAGGATGTCGTAACACATCTACAGCAGTCTGCAGTGAGCTAGCTAAATTCACATAATATCAACTGGCTGAACCAATCAAAAGAAGACAATTTTACACATTGACATAGATTGCAAGACAAGATTGCTCCTGAGTGGTTCAACACTGGGATGATGCTACATTCAAGGAAAAATGTTGTACCCTGGTATTTAGTCATTCTAATACACAATGAAAGCTGCAGAAATTGATCTCAGATTTAGAACTGAGTTGGAATTTTGGACTTTGAAAGTCAGTTGGTTTTTTGGTGCGAAGTGGACTGCATTTAGAGGGTGGCCATGGTGGGATGTTCTAATGTTGGTAACAAAAGATAATGTCTGAGTGCCGTTTGAGTTTTATAAACATAGGAAATCAGACCAATTGTCATCACTGAACCAGTTCCCAGCTGATCAACAACTGGAAAGACAATAGACACTGAAAGTAAATCTCTGCTAGCCTTTTTGGACCTTCTGGCAAGTTGGTAAAATAATGTCAGTGGACTCCAATAGGAACTGCACACCTAATGATGATCTCAGGTGAAAATGTGGGCTGTTTTGTAGTCAATCTACTCTGTGGAGACAAGTTTATCTCTTCTACCTGTTTTACTCCCATCAGTGCCTCCTCTGTGCATAACTGTCAGTCTTGCTAAGTGCAAATGTGTGAAGACAAGATTTTTTTTCCTGTGTAAAATAATCAGCAGTTATGTGACAGGCACAAACCTCAGTAAATTGCATTGCATGTCACATTTAAATACCTCCCTCCGCAGGTTTTGCACTGGCGCAAAACTTGAATAAATCTGGCCTTAAGTGAGTTGCACAACAGCTAACATTAGCTTTCACCTACATTTTAGCTAGAATTACACTTTGATAGTGTTGCATAATGCAATAGGAAGTTACACTAATTCTGAAATATCACAGCACCTCTTGTTCAGCCTGAATGTAAACCGCACTGGATGTAATTATGATGGCAAGAAACATCCTGGCCAGCTGTTTCAAGGTCTTCGTAAGATGAAGACAGAAAAAAATGGTACAAAACAAATTCACACCTCTCCCTTTTGTGTTATACAACATAACACTATCAGATATTAGCTAATAGGTGTTGGATGCTAACATTAGCAGCTGTCTAACAAGGTTCTCCATTATGTTGCTTTACAATGAAATATGGCCTGATGTCCTCTAGATTTTCACTGTCCATTGTCCTTTCAGTTGGTGGTCTATCAGAAAGCACTGAAATGACAGCACTTTGTCAGATTTCCCTGTATCATCATGGTCATACCACAGTAGGCTTTAGTAATAACAGAATTTAAACTTTATGTCAAAGGAAATGGCCACAATTTGAAAATGACCCATGAGGTCTGAGGTTAATGCATGCTTCATGGTTCCTTCTATGACATGTAATATACAATTACTCATTACTTTTTCTAACTCTTACTTTTCTTTTAAAAGGCAATTGCTAACATGGCTAAATGAGACTCAAAAGGATATCAGAGGTTAATCCATTACCACACTGAAAATGAAAACTCATCTTGTCAGTTTTAGTCCATCTTTACAGCATCAATGTTTAGCACTCTTGCAAACTAGCTAGTACAAACTAGATCAGGCCATGGCAAGAGAGAATGATTTTTTTGAAGAGGTAAGCGCCCGTTAGTCCAGGGCTGAAAAACAAAGCCATTGGGTAAGTACCAAATCCTGCAGTTTAAAAGTGAGTCAAATCCCAAAGACCCTCTTGATAAAATGCCCAACATTAGAGTAGAAATAAAAGTACATAGAGGCTGGTATAGAAAACTATTTCGGTCTCTGGGTAATCAAATCTTTCCTCATATTTCTAATATTGCTAATGTGTGTGTTTATACATTATATCAAGTTGACATTACGGTTACCAAAGACATATATTAACATTTACCAAGCAGCAAAACTACTTCATGGCGTTTCACATAAGTTTGACCAGCGTGGTCATATTCTCAATAAAGTTAGCAGTACTGTTAGCTTGGCAAGTTTCAGCCCTAAATCTTCCCCACCTCATCCTCCAAATATGGTCACTTCTGGCTCAAAAATGAAGAGCCAATGGAAAGGTTCCATTGCCATTTTGGTTGAGGGAAAGGGGGCAATGCAGGGGTTGTCCTACAAGAGTATGCCATCCCTACAGCACTCCTATGAAAAATACAACAAAATGAACATGAACAGGGAGAGGAGTAGGGCGTCTAAGGCCTGCTGGACATGGTTCTTTATTACTAGTTATAAAAAATACAGGTTCTATACAAAATGAAAATAGGTACAGAACATCACCAGCTGCTTATGCTAATTACTGAAGACAAAGTAAGCCAGGCTGAGCAACACATACATGACACATCTGGCCTCAAATGAACTGAAATTGATAGACAGCACTTTCATCAATATGCACTTCAAAAAGTATTCAGACCCCTTCTTTTTTTTTTTCATTTATTCTGTTGCAGCCTGATACTGCAATCCTTAAATCCTTTTTTCCCCACAATAATGTACACTCAGTATCCCATAATAACAAAATGAAGAATTTTATAATTTTTTGCAAATATATTTAAAAAAGAAAAACTGAAATGTCACATTGGCATAAGTGTTCCAGCCAATGTGTAACTACACTTGAAATGGTCGAGGTTGAGGGAAACCTGAATAGAGCAAAGTACAGAGAGATTCTCAAGAAAATCTGTTTGTTCCACAGCATTCAGGACCTCTGACTGGGCAGAAAGTTCACCCTAAACACACAGCCAAGAAAACACGGGAGTGGGTTAGGAATAACTCTGTGAATCCTGGAGTGGCCCAGCCAGAGCCCAAATTAAACCCTATGGAACATCATGGGAGAGACCTGAAAATGACTGTCCACTGATAGTCCCCATCCAACCTGACTGACCTTGAGAGGATTTATAAAAAGAATGGCAGAAAATCCCCCAATACTCCAAAAGGTTTGAGTCTTTAATTGCAGCCATGGGTGCTTCAACTAAGTATTGAGAAAAAGGTCTGAATATATATGACAATTTAATATTTCACTTCCTCCTTTTTAATAAATTGTTAAAAATTTCTAAAATTCTCTTTTCACCTTGCCCTTATGGGGTACTGAGTGTAGATGAATGTGAAAAAAAAAAAAAAAAAACACGGTAGCATCCAGCTGCAACAACAGAGTGACAAAAATGAAGGAGGTCTGAATACTTTCTGATTCAACCATATAAATAAGAGTTGTTAGTCATGAATGTTCTTCAGTGATGACAATAAGTCTCTTTTTGGTAGCTGCTGCTTCCATCTAAAACCTTACAGGCTGCTGTGTTTAAAACACCCATCAAACCTGTTTAAATAGCTATTCCTTGACTTTGAAGAGTGATGTGCCTCTGCTCTACAGCCTTGCTCCCTTTAACTTCAGATACCTAGAGTCACACATACAAACCAGATCTTTGATTTCACAAACACTAACCACCCACAGTCACTCTGTGCATTCTGTGATTTCTGTGCCATCTACGAGCAGTGTATGAATGATCCCGTCTCTTCTCTTGCCACTGCTCACAGCCTTCACACAGCAATTGTGGTCACCGAGTGTAAAATGTGTTTCTGTGCCGTCATCCACAAACTCCCCCTGCATGAAAAAGAGACAAAGATAAATAACTTAATTTCACATTTTCGGGGCTTTACTATGTCCCTGAAAACAATGACAAATACTCACTAAATCAGTATAACATGATTAAAAAAGGTCTAGTGTAATACTCACAGCAGTTTCAATCTTTTGTCCATTACACCAAACATCCATGGTGTCTTTCTCTGCAAGTCAATGATCAGGTACTGAATTAATAAACAACATCACACTATCCACAGTAAGTGACAGTCAGTGCACTATTTGTGAATAATGTGTAATCAGTGGCGGCTGGTGATATTTTTTGGTGGGGAGCTGTACGGAAGTCAATTTTAAGCTGCACTACCACATATCACCACTAGGATACACCAAAGCACATGTACCACTATTTAAAATATTAAGTTAAATTAAAATTAAAAAAAATACACAGTACGTGTTTTCATTAATTTTTTTTAATGTAATTTTCACCCGTCTATCCTTCAAACATGCAAATTTTTCCACGACTATCGTTAAAGTCAAGCATTTCTCTGACAAGTGTCTTTTCCACTGATAATATGACCAATGTATTTGAACCAGGGACGAAGATAGTGCTGGTAGATTGTATAGCATTAATAAAAATACAAGTTATGCCGATGCCTTTCTGTCACCGCTCCTGCCAGGATTCGAACCCCGGACTCCTGGATCAAAATCAATAGTATTACCTACTGACCTAGCTGCTGACGTATATATTATGATATAGTGGATGTACTTATTTTGTCTTGATCACTTTAAAAGTAGCTCACAAGCCGAAAAACTGTGGGCACCCCAGGTTTAGACAATCTTGTGTGACATTGCATTTCTGAGGAAGGCCTTGATTCTTTTCAGGATGTAACATTTACTCCTGTGGGTGGTACTTAAGGTTCTCCTATTTCTTGTATTGGAGGGGGGGTCTACTGCACACACGCCATTTATAACAAGAGTATATAGTAAAGGGAGCGCCTCTCGGGCACAGATTTTTGCACCACAAAAGAGGAAACATGTCACTTGACTGCTCACTAAATGACCAAAAACATTTTTAAACTACACTTGAATGCAGATTATATATGGTACTCACGGGCTGTATCATGTAAACCTCATTTATTGAAATATTCATGATTTTGTAAAATTATTTTATGGGATTCCCTTTGTTGTCTCCTTCATGCTAAACAGGTAGGGTGGCGCCATAGCGCCCTCTATTGACGAGCCGCAACAGTGTGTAATGCTGTCAGGTGTTGGTGTGAACATGTTTGAACTGATCTCATCATTCTGTGGTTTGTCAGTAAAACAGACAAGCTCCTCCAATCACTGTCTGCATATTGCTATGATTCCCCGAGGCTCCATTCACACTGCCAGCCTTCCTCGTCAAGTTAGATTTATTGATTGTTTCATATTGTACTGGTCCATTGTGGTCCACAATTACAGTGGAGTTACAAGTGTCTAGACCATTTCCTTCACTAAAAATACTAGTGCACACTTTGAGCAGTACAAGTAGAAGGAAAATTTGCCAATTTCAAACCTTACTTTTAACTAAAAGTCTTCAGTTATTATCAAGTAGTTATTACAGAGTAATATTCTTAATTTCTGTAATTGTTTTTTTCTATATTGCACCACCTTGCATAACAGTCCACTTGTATACAGTGCTCCCTGTGTGTTGTACATGTTGTTGCTCTAAAGGTACACTGCCTGATCAGCTGTGAGCAGTGTAATAAGATGGATTAGCTCGCCCAGATGCCTGAGGTGGCTGAAGATGGACTAAAGCAGTTTAAGAGATTAGCCTCAGCTCTGACATTATATGAGCCGGTAGTTCAAAAGCAGCACTTCATCAGTTAAATATCAGCTCTGATCAATTATGTGAACAAAAACATTGCTCCATAACATTTTAAGATTTTCATAGTATTTGGAGAAGGTTCGGACTGTCCAAATACATTTCACCGTGGCTCAGTAAAAAACAAAAAAACAAAAAAAAACAAACAAACAAACAAACAAACAAAAAAATATATATATAGATAGATAGATAGATAGATAGATAGATAGATAGATAGATAGATAGATAGATAGATAGATAGATAGATAGATAGATAGATACGTCACATACTATGGACTTTTTCTGGGGGACTGACTTGTGAAAGGATATTTTTTCTTCTAAGAAATGAAACAGAAAGAGCATAAATGAGCCACCAGATATAATTACTACTTTCATAATAAACTTAAAAAAAAAAAAAAATGTCCTTAAACATCTTGTTTACACTGATCACAGATATTTTGGATTCAGTTAGACTGACCAGAGGCAGGTTAAAATCGAATCCAAATGAAGAGTCAACATGCTTTAAAAAATTTTTTTCCAGCTTTTTTAATTTAGGTTTGTCTTCTTGATTCAAAATGAGTATATGCCTTTGCTTGTTAGCCTAAAGTAGATTCAAAGAATAATTGCAGTATTACACCAAAATAACCACAATATGAGTTTTTCATTCAATCACATAACCTAGTACTCGCCTGCCTTTCAAAATATTTGTTAATTAATTTAACAAAACCCCTATATCCTATGGCTATATAATTTGCTCTCAAATTAACTTAGTTTAGAGCACAGCATTCATTCTGCATCACACTGAAGTGTGTTGTGTTGAATCAAATATCACAGTGTAACAGAGGAGAGTCATTTTGATACACAATTGTAGTTGCTTTGTATGTATCTTTAATATACTGAGATGCATCAGCTTCATTGATGGGGAAGATCTCCACAAGCCTGCCATTCATGACTGCCCTCCATACATTGAACTGAGCTGGCATTACCGGATCTGTGAGAAATGGACCTTGAATAAACACCAAACAGAGGCTCACCCAGGACCACCCTGCAGTCCATGCCGTCCAAGTTGAGAAGCCAGGTGCTGGTAACCTTTGACCTGTTCTCCATGTACTGCTTCAAGCTTTTCCCGTTGATCTCCAAGGTGTACTCATAGGCAAAACCACTCACTGCATCTATGTTAATGGTTGCTTTCATGTCTGATTTGCCCACAGTGAATGTCTCTTTCCCCACTAGTTTAAACATCCAGTCTCGCCTCAGTATCTCCTGTGGAGAAGTGGAACAGTAACCAAGATAAATAGCTGCAAACAAAAATGATTTGTAATATCATTAGGTGAGGTCACAGAGGTGTACCTTTCCATCAACGTAGATGACCCTCTTTCCAGTGGTGGTGCCGTGCTCAAACTCTATTCTGTGGACCCCATCACTCAGCGCCACCTCCCACACGCCAGCGAGATCATTCGACATCATAACTTCTCCAGAACCTGTTGCAGACGAACTATAAAACAGCTAACCCACGCTATGAACACTAGATGTCGAGATAGCTACATACTTGACCCTGCTGACGATGCTAGTAAACGGGGCTAACGTTAGCTAATGAGGCATAAGTAAGTGATACTAAATAACTAATAATGACAACAATTTCCTGAATATGTTTACGTGTGTCGGTAGACATCACTACATAGAGAAAGATAATAAGCTGCAAGGATATATTGTTCCTTAACGTTATTTGTTAAAACATCAAAAGGGTAATGTGGCAAGTTACTGTTGTGGTTGCAATCACACTTCCGGTTTTGTGCTTTCCCTTTCAAAATACAGCAGGTTTCGTGTGTTAGCATTGTAGACTTTCAAGGGGTACAAGGCAGAACAGTTGCTCCAATGTAGCACATGGCGTGGCAATGACCGCTGCGATTTTATTTTGAATACAAAACGGAAATAATAGTGAATCCGTTGTCAAACTTTGCGGTAGCCCCATGCTCTGACTATTAACATGAAGCTATAAAATTTAAACGTGAACTCATTCCTCGGTATAAATGACATAATTACCTCGACGGTCCTTAAGTAGCCTAAATGATGTCCCTCAGCGGTTAAAAGCTGAGCACCAGGCTACTTTGTCCCACTTTATCCACAGCTTATTAGCTCCTTCTGAGCGAACCGACGAGCAATGACTCTGTTACTATGGTAACACGAGCTACGCGCACGCCACAGTGTGTGCGTCAGTTTAGCCACGCCC
The DNA here is from genome assembly GCF_902148855.1 of Sphaeramia orbicularis. Lineage (NCBI taxonomy): Eukaryota > Metazoa > Chordata > Actinopteri > Kurtiformes > Apogonidae > Sphaeramia > Sphaeramia orbicularis. Next base: position 49,413,894 of record NC_043977.1, on the reverse strand, counting down.
GCTCGCGTAAACGGTACTCCCCCTATGTCATGCGTCACTCATCTGCAGGCTAGAGTGTTGCGTTATAAGAAATATAGCATGTAACTCTCGTTAATAAAAAGGTGGTTATTGTTAGATTGTGAATTTCTGTTCTCACATTTCACTAGAATGATCTGCCTGATATTCCTGTATTCAGTTCCTCAACACTTAAACATAAATAACACATTAAAATACTTAGTGTCTCCTTTTACAAAAAAGTCGTTCTATCGGGATTTTTTTCCTGTCAAAAACTTATGAAAATACCTTGAACAAAATATAAAAATATACAACATTTAAGTTTCTCTCTCGTAAATGTCAGTCACTCAGAGATCTATGGGTAACTCAACTCATTAGTCATTTTTCCATTGGACAAATTTGAAAAGTGTGAAGTAGTTTTCCCCTTAACAATTATGAATGATGAAATTCATTTTCATGAGTAATGGAATCAGAAGACTTGGACCACACATGCTTTGAGGGCTAAGGGTTTGTTTCTGCTGAAAATTCCCACTTTCTTGAAACCAAAAGTGTAAATGCAATCATATTGTCCAAGCAGCAGAGTTCACTGCTAAACAACAATGCACATTTTACAGTTAATACTATTTTCTAAATCAAAGCACCGGGTAAGATGTGAGTAATAGTGCCAAATTAACTAGGTTCTTTTGTAATAAAAGGATATTTTGTAGCAAATATGAATGCAATTTTGTTTTGTAATCACAGCTGCATGTCCTCTGACACCCTGTTCTACCTGTGCTTGTCAGTACACCTTTATATAGACATACAGTATATACAACGAGCGAAAGAACAATATGTCATGTCGATGCCCGAGCCCCTAATTAGTCTTTTCCTGACGTGAAAAAATAAGAAAAAAATACAAAATTTTGCAATTAGGAAAATGGGGAAAATGCTCCAGTCTCTGCACTTTACATTGCATTTAAGTGTCCTATTGCAGAATGATGTTGCTTTTAATGTTACTTTTCATTACGTTCAGTTCTTTTAACAGTCTCTGCGTTTCTAATATGGCATTGTTTTATATTAGAAAATAAGTTGACTCCTACTAAAAATGTCACTTCAGAAGAGAATTTAGTGATGGACAAATGATACAGAGGCCTCGGAGCTTGTTCACTCTTTCTGAAGTCGAGTGATGTGAAACACTGTTGGAACTTGTATCAAAACACTGCTGTCACGTGACTGATGACGTTTGAAGCTTCGGACATCATCGCTTCTTCGCTTTGTGCTTCATCGCTTCAAAATGTTTCAAAGCATTTCATAGGCTTATAGTGTTTCAGTGTGTTTCATTGGCTCAGAACTATTCAGAGAATTTTGAGCCAATGACAGCTTAACAAGTTTGACATCTTTAAGAAGTTTGGTGTTATAGAAACTATATAAGCTGCATCGTTGTTCTTCAAAGATATTGGATTGTGAGGAGACAGAGATTTGTAGGTTGATTTTGATGTATTTTGGTGATTTTCATGCCGAGTACTAGTAGCAAACGGCGTTCAAGGGTTTGGGATCATTTTGATCTTGTTCCACCATATAAGGTAGAATGCTCATGGAATTGTATTTTTCATTTTTAAATGGGTCTCAGAATTACCATTATTTGTAGGTGAGGCATTTGATATGCACACAAGAGTTGTCTTACAGCAATAACACATCAGGGTCCAACCTGGTCAAGCGGTAACAGATGAAAAAATTTTCTGTTCATATGGGTATACTGTTTCAACTAAATAACTTAAAGTAACTTATAAAACATCTTTTGGTATGTATTTATAAGTACTTTGATATGGCAAGAATGATGATTTACTTAAATGATATTTTTGTGGTAAAAAATGGCAAAATAAGCTTGGTAGCAGATCAAAAAAAAACATCAGTTTTTTTTATACTTACACAAATGGCTAAAATGTCCTGTTCCTGACAAAACTTCACATAAAATACAATTAAATATGTTAACTAATATGTGTTTCTATAATATCAGTTAGTGTTGTGGCAAAAATGTGCCATAATTAAAATTTCCTTAGGGGCAAAAGAAAGTAATGGATCAAATTGCCCACTGAGTAACGGATCAAAACAGACTATAGTCTCTCAACCATAGACTATTTGATTGAAGAAAACAGATAAGTTTCCAATCACAACTTTATTATATTCAGCATAGCTAATATAAGGGGCAAGTAACTGTACGTAATTAAATTGAGTACCTTGATGTTATTCTTTTATCATACATTTTTAACAGAGGATTACAGTTTGTGCACTCTGCTGGAACTTAAAACTCACTTATCTCAACTCAAACACTCAATCGATTAGATAAAGTCATACATAGAAGCCTCAGCCCAATTCTCTACCACATTTGGTAGGAGTGTGAGGATGCCGCCACTCTGCATGGCAGGCTAATGAAACCACTACTTCCTGTAGGTACCTAAAAGGCCATGAAATCATATCATGGATTAAATCAAATAGGTATTCTTTTGAGGACATTTTCAAGAAAACTGGATAAAAAAAATTCTAGATAATTCATCTGAACCAAAATATGTATGTATGTATGTATGTATATGTATGTGTATCAACATACTGTTTAGATAGGAACTTATCAACATATACACTAGGGTTACCCAACGGGGGCAGTACCAGCGTTTGGACAACGTCAGGGAGTGTTCTGAATGACAAAGCTGAGAGTGGGGTGCTCAGACACACATGGGGGGCATTAATCACTGTTATTCATCACAGTGTATAAGTATCTACAGTACATCAGAACAAACTTTGCTCATTTGAACATGAAATAAGATAAAACTATGTATTTTCTACTACCAGTATGTTATCTCCCTAGCAACGGCCCTAAACACATTCCTATGCAGTGCTGACTGAGCGCTGAGCACTATAGATTCTTTGGACAGACAGGAGTTATGGTTCCTGTTGGCAGACAGCAGCCAAACCCAGCTTCACGAGTTAAAATTCCACATCCAGTCACAATTAATAATAACTGAAATAACACAACAATAAAAAGTTTAGTATTGAAACTTAAACAACTGGAGGAAAGCAACAAGAAGTGCAGGCAGTATAGTGTCGATTACATTAACTTTGGCTTTATTCCGCCACCTACAAATGTATTGCTTATTGTACTGCTTATTTCCATGCCCTCAAGGAGCTGCAGTCAAAACGGAGCATTTCCAATCTGTTTGCTCTGAAGGCAAACCAGACTGAGAGCGGGTTAGTGGCTACGTACAACATCTCTATTAATAGTAAAGTCCTTCTCATCTTTTACAGTGGGGGAGAGGCTGGTTCCTCCTAAAATCAAAGAGGCCATGTCCACTGTCAATGAGCAAGACCCAGCTCCAGTGTTGAAGGCCATCCAGTTTAGTTATGACAGTGCGGCACAAAGGATTAAAGAGATGGTGCTGGGCACTGAGCAGCAGTTGTGTGCCACACTTCGTGAAAATCCCTTCACACTAACTTGATTCCCTTTTTCTACTTAGGTTAGTTTCCATGGCTAAATGTCCAGTTTTTATCAGTAAAGGTTCTTCTTTGTTTGAAGTTCTTAATTAGTTGTTGCCGTCTTGTTCCTCTGCCTTCAGATATTTAGTGGTTAATTTAAAAAAACATGGATTATACATAGGCCCAGGTCTGCTTGAGAGTGCGACGAAACGCACGTTGTTATTGGCCAATTGAGGCAGGCTGTTCATGTGATTGGTTGATGTTAAAAATGTGCGTCTTAATTTATTTCAATGTGCAAATACACCAGTTTCAAACCATCTCCAAGTGTTGTAACAATATATTTGTTTTCTCATTGCTTTTAATTTTAGCTCAACTGAAATGGGTAGGCTACACATAAAAAAATAATTACCTCCGCCAAGGAGGTTATGTTTTTGCCAGGGTTTGTTTGTTTGTCTGTCTGTCTGTTTGTTTGTCTGTCCGTTAGTGTGCAGCATAGCTCAAAAAGTTATGGACAGATTTTGATGAAATTTTCAGGGTTTGTTGGAAATGGGATAAGGAAGAAATGATTAAATTTTGGTGGTGATCGGGGGTGGGGGGGCCCACGGGGGGGGGCACTGATCAGCCTTGGCAGAGGTCTGCGCTCTCCGAGTGCTTCTAGTTTACAATGAATTTGATTATGGCCAATGTTCCATAGACGTGGCATTTCAGTATAACAGACAAAGGATACCCACCGGCGGTCTTTCCTCAAATGTAGCCTACATTTGGCTACTCATAAACATTTCTTACTTAGACAACTGTTCTTCTTCTTCTTCTTCTTCTTCTTCTTCTTTTTCTTCTTCTTCTTCTTCTTCTTCTTCTTCTTCTTCTTCTTCTTATTATTATTATTAATATTAAGTTTACCATCTTCATTATTAGGAATGTTAATAATCCCCTTTGTTTGTTGTGTGTGTGTGTGTGTGTGTGTGTGGGGGGGGGGGGGACTGTAAAGGCAATGGTGGAGGCAAGGTACACTTTGACCAAAGAGAAGACCATGGCAGAAATCAAGCAGGTTTCAGCCGTTAGTTTGACCGCTGACATCAGCCAACATGGATGCATGCCTTGGTGTAACCTGTCATTTTGTGTCAGGCAGCCTCGATCTGGCCACTGTGCTTTTAGCTGTACAGTATTTTCCTCTCGCCCACTCAACAACTCATATTGCAGAAGTCACTGCAAATTTAATAGCTGAGTGGGGAACACCTGAAAAGGTGGGGTGCGAGATGTTTTCCTGGAGCATTTTTTACAATATTGCTTAAAATCCCCTTCACACCCCGATTACAACCAATTAATTAAATGCTCTAACACAAAAATTAAAAAAAAAATGTAGTCACTTGTGGAATGGACAGGGCTGAAAAAACACCATCCAATCATTTTGAGCGCCCAATCGAAATGACTTAACAGTGTTATGTCTATCAAACTCAACTGCCATTTGTCCCTCCCCCCTCTGCATGTACCCCTCTTCGTGCATGAATCATGCGTTCTGAGATTTGGAGCACTTGTTCAGGAAATGAAGCCAGAGCATGGTTATATATAGGAAATTCACCGGCAAACAGTTTTGTCACTAACATAAATCACTAGGAAATGTGCTGTCATCCAGATAGGTATGAAGAGGGGCTGTTCTGTAAGATAGAGGGTGTTAGAGGAGACTGAATGAAGTATGCATGGATCGGAACCGGGGCAGCCGGAGCCAGATCCGGGGCGTTGCCGGGGCAGCTGTACCCATGCAAACTGTTGCTGTGCAGCGCTCATGAACCCTCGAGCACAAGCATTGCGCGTGCCCGTACTCTAGAGGCGTGGCTTCGGGGGATGTCTGAAGAAAGGGGTTTGGACTTTTGAACTGAGTATTTTCAAAATGTATCTTGCGCCAACCATTTTTCTAAGATCTCATACCCCACCTTTAAACACTCATTTATTGCTTTGCCCACATGCTTAATCTTTTTGTCAAAAAATCATTCAGATAACTGACTTGGAAAACATGCGCAGCAGGGCACCAAAAAGAGTAGGGCTGTCACCAGGTTTTGCTACTCGTTCACCCTCCCACCAGCTTACCAACCTGTAATTCGTCTCACATCCGCAACCCATCTGTCATTAAAGCTATACCTACCGATCTGGCATGTCTCACAGCAATTAGTAAAAATTTGAACATGAACAACCCGCCTCCCTCCAAAGCCCCGCCCGCTTCGCCCTGCCTGAGCTCCCACGCTCCCTCCTCTCACCTGATGCGTGCGGTGGAAGCAGAGGTGGAGGTTCGGTCCTCTTCAGTGTGGCCGTGGATCCCTCCCTCCCCAATCAGACACATCATCCACCTGCTGCACAGCAGCGGCTCCTGTTTCATAGGAGACTCTGTATTTAAGGGTCTGGTCTGTGCAGCGCTGGATCATTGTCTTCACTACACCTCATCACCTGGGCCGAGTGGGCCGTACCATGAGCGTGCAGACTCCGCCACTGTCCACGGACATTTGAGGTTTCATAGTCCATACATTTATAATCTTACACTGAGTGACACCAGTTACATGTATGAGGAGTCCCTTTGGGTAGATGCGTCTGCAGAGTCCAGTACACCTGGCTACCAGACTTTTATCTCCATCCTTCTTTCAACAGACTCTTACTGCTGCAATCAGGATGTTCTGTTTGTTCCCCTGGGTTGTTGTTTCTGTGAATAAATCAGTTTTTCCCTTCCACACCGTGCATTTGAGTTCTATCCATTCACAGCCCTAGACAGGAGACTGTGGTCAGTGACAGGAGGAGCAGTGCGAGTGAAAGGTCAGATTCAGAGGATGTTGGACGGCGGTAATGGATGACTGACAGGAGGCTCAGCCAGGCTCGGTCTGTTATTTTATTTGGACCGAATAAAATGATTGGTCAGACTTTTATCAGACATATATGAGAATTAAACATTGTTGAGTTTCAAAACCTGGTGGATTTCTTTGACATTTTAGTTTGACACACACCTATTAGGAGCATTTTAAGATGACAAAAGAAAAGTGTAAAAATGCCACATCATACAGTATAGCTTTAAATAACCCACATAAGCAGCGTCCCATCACAAACCCTCAGGTGGTTGTGCACTCTCAGGAGGAATCCTTTGCAGCCTGTGAGTACTACTCTACTCCTTCATTCCTCTGCACCCCCTGTTGAGTAGTTTTTCTCATCTGCCACATCCCCTCCCAAATCTGCCCAGCCACAGCCTCCCCATGGCCTTGTACCAGTTCCAGGACCAGTCCACGTCAAAGATTCTTGAGTTTATTTCCTTTGCTGTAGTTCAAGTTAATTAAGATTTTTATGGATAACAATCTTTGAATGAATGAATCTTAAAACTGAAAGAATCCAGAACAGCACCGAGCACTTGGGACCTTTCCTGCACCATTACAGGAATCTTCAAGTCCAGCTCAAAAGCCAAAGAGAAGTTGTGTGCTATTCAAGCTAACATGGGCATGCCATCAAAAAAACTGGTTCAAGAGGTGGATACCAGATGGCTCTGAGTTCATCCAAACACCATGATCAGCTGCAAAGCAGGAAGGATCTCGTCTCCTGTTGGACTATTTCAAGGTTTTTAAATCTAATAATAATAATAATAATAATAATAATAATAATAATAATAATAATAATAATAAAGTTCTAACCTGAACCAAAATGTAACCCTTCATTTAGATTCATTCTTTGGTTTATTTTAAAATAAGTTTTAGTGTGTGTGTGTGTGTGTGTGTGTGTGTGTGTGTGTGTGTGTGTGTGTGTGTGTGTGTGCATGCGTGCGTGCGTGTGAAATGTTTTACTTCACTTTTTAACAAAGAACTTAGTTGTACTGTCTAAGAAGCAGAATTTTTTTTAATGTGTAGTGTTGACTTAATCATTATTTAACATAAATGAACAACACACATCAATTATGACCAATCTTTTCTTTGGAGGGTGCTATGACTTCAGTTTTCCACCAGATGTCACTATCACCAAAGTCTTGACGCTTACAATCTTTTTCGGTACAGTTGTAAGAAAAGTCTGAGGCTTCACCTGCTCATCATTACAACTTATTAAACAACGTATTTTCTTAAACACAGGAACTAATGTCAGCCTCTGCAGCCAATGTGCCTGTCTGAGAGCAGTCTCTAAATTTTGGATTTATTTGTTTGTCACCAAATGCAGTGTTGTGCTGGTTCCAATAAATAAACTGGTTCCAATAATTAAAATGAGAAATAAAGTGAATATGTGTAAACTGTCAGATGCTTTTGTCACTGATGGAGAATAAACTCTGGATGGTGCCAGAATATCATCCTTTATTTGAACACTGACTGTGTTGCTGCTGGTACTGCTTGGTAGAGCCATGTTATGATGACACAGAAAAACTGAAAGATAAATACAGCAATGTAATAAGGAAAGAAAACAATAAAAGAGATGATTATGTTAAGAAAAGCAACAAACTGAACATTTACTCACAGGCATACAGTAAATGTTACCTGCATTACCCCAATGTTCACTTGCTTTTTTGTACCATTTTCATTAAAGGAGCTGTTTGCTTTATTCCAGGATGCAATTAAATTTGTTTGCAAAGCTTTAATACTTTAACCAAACCAGCATACTGGTGTCACACTTAATAAATTTCCCACTAAAAAACTTATAAAGCACACTGCTTATTTTTTATATAGCCTTTTTGTACATATTTTTCAACTGATGTGCAGTAGGTAGTTTCACTGACGCAGTGTGAATGGAAGTGCCTTCCACAGTAGGTGCATATGCTAAAGCACTGTAATTAAAGCTCTGTTAATGTTAGCTAACTCTATTTTCAGCCATATGACTGTCTCACCTGTCTTAAACTGCCTCAAATCTGATATCTATGTAGAGGACCCAGGTGTTTTGGGGCGATTTCACTTAAGTACACAACCACACATATATTAAACCCTCAGAAGTGTGAAACTACACTGTTTTACAGGCTTTTAATAGCGAAAGCATAGGTTATAGCATTGCTCAACAGAGTGAAATTTAAGTCTTGCTATACTAACAAGAACTGTATTTCTTGTAATAGGTAGGCTTATCATGTTGTCACAGATTATATATTTGGACTTCAGTTGCCTATGTGGTGAATCATGAGTGGACATTCATGTTAGAAAGTTATAGAACATCTGCACATCCATACCCAAGTCTGAATTTGAGGTACTTGTACTTTACTTGACTCTTTCCATTTATGTAGCTTTCTACTTTGACTAAAAATCATGTTCTTTTAGCTCCACTGCTTTAGTTATAGTTTTTCAGCCCCTTCCTGTCTGGTAAAATTATATATCTCCTATTGTGTTGGTTTGGAATGTTTGCAATAAACTGAAGGATGATGTGTTCCCATTATGGTTTGAGTTCTAAATTCTCATCCACCTTAAGTTTCATCAATTCAGATGTTGATGTGTCAATGGCTCAAATGGTTAGTGTGTTTGACTGTCAACTGAAAGGTTGGTGGTTCATGTCCACCTATGGATCAGTGATCCATGCTTTTACTTCCCCCATGGAGACTGATAAAGTAGTTTGAGTTGAATTGTATAATAACATGCCCTGAATAAACTATGAAATAATTATGAGCTCAATATTAAACATATAAAGTAATTAAATGTAACGTACATATGAGTAAAAAAAAAAGTCATATAACAATACAGGGATCATTTTACTATTTAGGATGTTTGGTTGATTGTACATACGTACAATGACTGAACTAAGATTGGAATCTTTTACTTGTGATAGTTTGTTCCACATGAACGTTGGGCTTTTTCTTAAAGTATCCCAGTACTTCTTACTGGTCTTGCATGAGGTATCTTGACAGGAGTTCTCAGGCCTATCATCCATCCTTGGGGCAGGTTTTTCTTGGTGCTGGTTCATTAAATGACATCTGACTAACAAACTATCACATCCTGGCAGATCAAGCCAAACACACCCCTGCATGTCTTTCCCACTCAATAACATGATCCTCACAAACAGTTCCTCTTTGACAAGAGCCTCGCTGGGCAAATAAGCATCTTCTCTGCACTCCTGCTAGGATACCTGCGTCTGGTCTCCAAGGCGACCCGCCTTCCCAACAGGATGTAAGCATTAATGCACAGTGGGTGTCTGGTCTGCATGCTCCTCCCTGCCTCTCCTCACAGGTCTGATCAACAAGGGGTCTGCTCAATATCCAAAACCCCACAGTCTATCAGGATGGGGTATGAGTCAGACTGGAGGAAAACACATGCGCTCATAGTTTCAGCAAATGTTTTCAGGTCAAGTTGATTAAGTTATGTAAATATTGTATGTCTCACATATGTATGTGGGCTTGCTGATTGGGGGTTACACAAACTAGTACTGCTGAGACTCAGGAACTATATGCATGCATTGAGTATGTGTATTAAATAAAACATGACAGGAACACCTATCAGTCATAAAAACACAAAAACAATGTAAACCAGCAGAGGAAATCTCATCCTTTAAATGGCAAGTCAAACAATCTAAAAGAACACTCCACCATTATGTGCAAATAACTTACCTGAGAAAACAAAACACACTGACACATAGTGTTGTTCCATTTGAACAGTATTTCATGTCAGTATACAGAAGGCATGCACTTGACAATCTGAGGGGGCTTCAAAAAATGTGTGGAAAAAGGACAGTTGGAACGGTTTAAGTTATAATGTTTATTTTTCAACATATGCTCCATCTAGGTCAATTCACTTCTGCAAGTGTTGATACCAGCCTTTAAGTCTATCTGTGTAAAACTGAGGGCCATGCGATTTAAACCATGTCAAAGCTATGTTCTTTTTCCACAAACTTTTCCAAGCCCTGTCATAAATATCTCAAGTGACTAATATATTTTACATACCTTGGATTACTTCATCATTGTCTGTTTATTACCATTACATGTAACAGTGTGAATGAATGTGCCATTCATAGAATACTGCTGAGTGTAAAGATGCTTGAAGCAGTGTGGTGGATGAAGAGGCAATGTTTCCTTGAACTGTCATTTTCCATAGCATGAAGTTAGAGTGAAATCCATTGAAAAAAGATTAAACTCAAGGTCTGTATTTATTTTTCCATGGGAAGATGGTTTTTTTTTTTGTTTTTTTGTTTTTTATGTTTTTACTCAGGCACCATCCACACTGATGCAATCTCTGCAAAAATCCATGCTTAACAGCTGTTTGTTAAGTGCAATGTTTTGTTTTCTTCTGGAAGTATCATGTGAAGAGGACATGACAAATCACGGGAGGATGACCAATTAGGGAGCGAGCGTCTGCGTCATCATTTCAAAATGTTCTTCTATAGTATAACGGCCCTGGAGCATATTCAGTCCCCATATGCAACACTAACCCCTATGACAGTGAATGATAATGCGTCAAATATTTAGGCATCACCCTTTAATGACATCTTGAAAGCCAAATGTATTTTACAATTTGTATCTTTGTTTCAAGCATATGTATATAAATGAACATAAAATCCCGTGTGAGACCAAAGAGCTTAAATTAAGTGGCGGTACAAGCTCTTCCTTGTCACATCAGCCACCAGACGTTAGTCTGGTTTTGTCTGTCTTGTCTGTCATTTCCTGTTTTATTTTGTTAAGTCCTCCTCGTGTGTCATGTCTGGTGTCTTTGCTTCCTGTTCCCCATTACTCCCACCTGTGTGATTACCTTTCCCCACCTTGATTTGCTACACCTGTGTCTCGTTTTCGTCCCTCCCTCTTGTGTATTTAAGCCCTGTGTTTCCCTTTGTCCTGTGCCAGTTTGTATTCTCCTCTGTGTGATACTTACCAGCATTTTTAGATCCTGTTTGTCTGTTTCTGACCCGGATTGCCTTTTTGACTCTGGCCTTTTTGCCCGACCCTTGTCTGTGCCTCTGCCTCCAACTGATTCCACGTGTGTTTGACCTTTCACCTGTGTTTCTGGTACGTGAGCCTGCCTGTTCCTAATGTCTTGTTGCCTTTCCGTTTGCTTCCCCGTGTATGACCCAGTTTGAATACTGACTATTCTCTGCTTTCCCGTAGTCGGGTTAACCGGTCTGGGCTGTGAAGTCCAATCTCCGGTCCTGTCTCTGGATCCTGTGAAGAGTCCGGGACTCATTGCCTTCAAGGATCTGCTTATTTATATTGTCAGTGATTTGTCAGTTATTATTGTTTAATAAACACTGAACTTTTACGTCTGTCTTGCAATTGGGTTCAGTTTCTGTACTCAGACCATTACATTCCTTACTAGTCTTTAAAGTTCAACTGGACTGGTTTTGCTCTTGAAAACATTTCATCTCTCATCCAAGAGGCTTCATCTGTTCTATTTGCTGTAAGGGTGTAGTCTGTGTAGGTTGTTTTTCCCATATGTTAATGACCCTAGGTGTAATTAATGATTTTAAGAATGTCATTGTATTACTATTATTGCCTTTTTAACTTGTACTTTCCATTCATGTTCACAACAATGTCTGTCTGAATAATAATTTGCCAAAAGAAGAACAGTCTCTTAAAACTGTTTTCCATTACTCTTGTCCTAAATAAAGCAACTGTAAAAACATTATAAACATCATGCCTGTGATTGAAAAGTCACACAGATCAGTCACATTTGGAATATCACACTGAACCTCTTTGTAATCATCCACCCATGAACAGCCATAAAACGCACATCTGCTGTTCTGCACAGCGGCAAATCCTTTTTGAGGATTTAGTGCAACGTTATTGGAACAAACTTGTGACTGAATGTTGCACTGATGCTTTAATCAACTGCTTGCTGGGTGGAAGTCTCCCCTTTGTGTCATGGAGGCAGAGTGATGGTGATTGCAAACGGCTGCATGCCATCTCCGCTCCCTAGTAGGCCCTCTGTCTTTATGAGCTCCAAATGTGAACAGATACTCTCCACAAGACTTCTTCTGAGGGGGAAACTCAAGAGTTAGCACTTTGCCCTCATGTTTTGGTTTGAACTCCTCATTCTGATATTTTGACTTTGAACATTTGTCTGATGTTTTAATCTATGCAGTACATTCAATAGTAGGACATGCTTGAACTTCAAGCAAAGTGATCTGAGTTTATCTGCTAAGTGGGAGTGTTTTCCTCTCACTCTTTTTCCTGGAAAAGGCTGGGATCGTTCTTGTTGAAATACAAGATCAAGAAAACATTATTGTTAAAGAATTGTGTGGGATGAGACACTGGAATTGGAGCTTACCAAAATTGAGAGAGAATATTTTCATTCCAGTAATAGCAATGTGATACATTAAGAATATTTCCAGCTGAACTGATGCTGCTGGATCCAGCACTCACAACAGAACAGATCCTTTAGAAAAACCAGGTGTCATTCCGTAAAATGTGTAGAAATTTGAGATAATCAGAATCACACAAGAGCTCTGTTTCCGATAATTTTTTGAATACTGTAAATAACACAAGTTTCCAAGCAAAGTGCTTCATGACTGCACCCCAGTAAAATTAACAGACGTTTTCCTTCTACTCTGTACATTAACACAAATATAACCTTCTACTTCACTGAAATTTTCAAAACTGACCTGCAACAAGATGCAACAGGACACAACAAGATACACACTGGAAATAAGAAGACAAAAAATAAACAAAAAAAAAAGTACAACTTCAAATAAGAAATTGAACAGCATGAACATAGCACTGTTTTTTTGTCTGGGCAACTTAATTTAATTTATAAATATCCATCCATTCCTCACATTCAAGCTGCAACACACTCAAGAAAAAGGTCTAGTTAGGCCTAGTTGGTTTAAAGGAACCACCTATTTTAAATGTAAATATGTAAATGTATGAGTAAAGCAATAGAAATTTATATGCTACTCAAAGAAACAAAAGAAAGTGTGTGGATATTTCAGCCTCTACTAGAAAGAATAGATTCAAGAATCTGAATGAATTTCCGTGTGTAGGGGCATGGCCTGGTTTAGAGTCTAAGACACTGTGATCTGTGATCCCTAAGACCACACTACAGCCAGAACCACCATTCATTTACATTCATTTGTAGTTGAGAACAACGCTAAAGATGCAGGTGGTCACCATGGCAACATAGCATAAACTATTGTGATGCTGTCTTCAGTGTGAGTGCAGCTACAACTGAGTGAAATTAAATTTAGCTATTGCCTTATTTAGACTTCACCTTGGATTAGGACATGGATTCATTGTGGCATTGTTTCAATGAGCTTATGTTTCCATCATATTTTGGACACCCAGACCTGACCAACTGAGTCAACCCTACAGGCTTGTACTGTAGGCACTAGGCATGATGGGTAATCACTTCATCCAGTGATCAGACCACATGACCTTTTATCCATTAAACACAGTCCAATCTTTATGCCTCTATCAAACTGATGGTTGTTAAAGAAATGAGAAGCTGCTCATGGAGTAGAAACACCAGAAAAGCTGTGCCGAGGCGACTCACACTCATACTAGCAGTAGAAAATGGCAGGAGTATGCAAAGATATTTGAACCTTGGTGTAATTTTTACATAATTTGAATACTGTTAGGTTATTTTCATCTTGTTTCATCTTTTATGTCCTGTTCATTTTATGTCTGTTGTATGCCATATGCAAAGGGATAATCTATTCTCCATCCAACCAGGTTGATATCTGTCTTTATGTTGTCCAGGTGTGCCATGATGCAAAATACATAGAAAAATAATTCCTCCACAGTTACACAGTGAATTTATTGTCAAAACTCTATTCCTTTACACTCAACATTAATTAGTGAATGTCAATCTTTTCACCAGCAGCAGCAGTGTTCTAGGTTATATTGCATTAAATGTGCAACCAGTTTTCCCTCCAGGACCATGAGGATTGTCCGACTGGGCACACACATACATGAATCTGCAGAGTGAACGAGACTGGCATGTTCAGAGGAAATAGCAGTAGGCACAGCAGTCTCCACAACACAACAGGACCCCTCTTTTCAATTTCCTGCTCCAGTTTCCATTCCTGCTTTATTTCATGCGGGGACCTGTTAAAGAGGGAGTCACAGAAGGAAGAATGCAACATTTAGCCGATATGGCACCACAGAGCACAAAACAAGGAAATGGAGTCTGTCAAAGACAATATTTGTGATAATGATCTCAATAAAAACATAGAGTGATTTCAAACAGGGCTTTGTAGGACTCCCACAGGAGATTTAAGTCCTAACACAGCAGCGGTCGCTAACAGGGTTTAAAACAAGTGCTTTGCATTTCAAGTTTAATACCAGCCTATTACCTGATGGGTACATTTTTTTTCTTTTAAAAAGTCAAACCCATCTTCAGTTGATTTCCTCCAGTTGAGAGTTGTTTACTACAGGCATTTCAGTGGCAGACAGTTGACGTCTGGGTGGCAGATGTCTTTACCTCCCAAACCAGTGGATGTAATGAAGTGAGGAACTCCAGTCAAACTCAATCTATCAGAAACACAAAAATCACAGTTTTATTGTACAGAAATGCTTTTGATCTCACAGTAAATTGAGATTGTCTGCATTTGACAGATGGAGAAGGAAAGCATGTGTTCCTCTGCATAGAGTCATAAAAAACCTACAAAACCTGGATTTCCACATCTGAGGTTGCCACTGGAAACAGACACAACATCACCCAACAGCCGTTTATTAGTTTAATTATTTACAGGTGTTGTTTGTGAATACTTTATTGACTTTAAGGTTACTGCCCAACTTTTCCAATCATGCAACAACTGTGGTTACATCATATTACATTTTAGGATAAGTGAAAGGTTGGCTACATTTATGGTCTACAGAACCCTAGAACCCCAAAGAAGAAAAAGAAATCTGTCTGGAACCACAATGTCTTGTTCTGCTACTGTAGTTGTAAAAGGTGCAACAAGACCAAACAAGACAGGACCTTAGACAAAACAACGCAATAGAAGTTACAAGACAAAACAAGGTACAACCTCAAATAAGAAATAGTGAACAGTGGTGAAATAGTTGAAAACTACATCCTTCGTGTTTTGTCTGCTCAACTTTATTTGTAAATTTTCATCCATTCACACATTCAGGTGCAACACATTCAAGAAAAATATGAAACTAGAAAAATCTTTTAGTTATAATGAGTAAATATGGTCGTAATAATGACTAAAATAAAAAAAAAAAAGGTGATGAAAACAGGTGACAATTTGGTCATAATTTGGTCCAAAAGACATATCCAGGAAAGGCTGGGTGCTTTAGGGTAAAGTTGGGATGACGATTCTCAGTTTGGCAACTACAAAATATTAGGAATAATTATTATTAGGAATAATTAGTTGCTATTGTATAACTATATTGTATAATTGTGGGAAAATTGATTACATTTTCCTATAATTATACAACAAAAATTTCCTCAAAGAAAAAGGAAATTATTTGGATATTTTCACCTCTATAGTGCAGAATACTATTAGAAGATTCAAAGAATATGAATGCAATATATTTGAGCTCATAAAGGACAAGGATTCAAGCTGAACACTGTCATCTTTGCTCCTTCTGAAAACACGTTCATAACCATCATTTATCCAGAACTGATGGAACCATATGGGTCAGGAGTACTGTGGAGAATGTTTGCATCTACGTATTTATGCAAATAAAATGATCAGACCAAAGAGGTAGTATGTTTCTCTTGATAGACGAAATCAGTATAGCACACATAAGAAAATAAAATAAAAGATAGGGATGATGAGTTTTCACTGTGGTAAAAGTGAAGACGTCCAGGCTCTGAAAAGAGTAAAATGTAAAAGTCAAAAGTAGACCTCTGAGGGGCATATCTACCAACTGCTACGCTGGTTAGAACCAAGTTACAACCTGGTTAAGGACTCCAGGGGTTTGCATTTTGGTCATCTTCAGAACTGGAAGTGACCATTTCGGTTAAAATACCAAATAGTGGTAAATAATGTGTAGTAACTCATGTGTCATTGTTTGTTGTTTTATGTCTTATTTAAAACTGGAAAAGAAGTCCACCATTAAAATTCAAGCCCTGAATGCACATAGTATGAAAATGTGTCTGTACAATTCTAACAAGTTCACTGCAAAGTCATTGTGTGCCTCTGCTTTGCACAGCCTCGTCTGGCAGGTTGGTTTGTTGAACACTCTAATTAGTTGTGGCTGTCTGCTTTGTGGCACTGGTCTCCGGAAAACCATTAGCAAGAGCCCCACCATGACAGGATGTAGTCAGCCATCCTCCTGCCACGCTCCCTCGCCCTGCTGAGCAGAACCTGCCCTACTGTTTCTTCATTTGAAGAAAACTAATAATGGGATAATCCGGGGTGATGTAATTAGCTCTGTGAAAGCCTTGCTGCACATTAGGCAGAACAAACACCACAAATTCAAGTGTTCGTTTGATTTTCTTGGATTGTTCAAGATGATTGATTGGATGAATTTCTTGACATGCTGATCTTCCTGCTGGGATCTCGGTGCCAAACTCTCTTCTTTTTTCTACTGATATTTTAATATGAATACATTTACAGTTAGCTTCCTCATATTCTCTTCATTCCAACTGAAGTTGCTCCTGATTAAAACTGTTAGAAGCTAAACTTATAAACTTTTTCAGTCTGCTGATAATGTGGGTGTAGACATATCAAAAGCCTTCAATTTTAATGTTTAAACCCCACCCACATTTAAGTGTTTTTGTGGAAAAAAAAAATAGATGTAGAAGAAAAATGAACAATGAAAAGTTCATCTGATTCTGATGACCCAAACCTGATCTCCTAGGTGGTAAACAACAACTGAGACACTCAACCTCAGACCAGCCTCTGTCAGGGTGGCCTACAATATCTATGTAGCCCAAGAGCCAAATGGGGTCGGGCCTTAATGTAGTAGTTAAACTTCTGTCCCAGTGTAAAACATAGAAGTGGAGCAGATTAAACAGAGGTATAATGGGCTGACCAGGGCTAAACTTCGTTACTTGTGACATTTAGAGCAGGTTAATCACTTGTTTATTCTGGAGTCCTGAGAGCATCTGGATCTGGGGAAATCTCAGTGTGTCAAACTGAAGGATGTCTCATTTCCCTAAAATGCAAATCAAGGACCATGGAGAGTGGACAGAGGGTGTCATTGCTTTGCAGACGTCTTGAATGGACCAGTGATGTGTAAAAAAGAAGTGAAGCAGGATTTAAAAATATAAAGTTTACATCAAGTTAATTTTCTGTAACTGCTAAATCCTTTGGAGGGTTGGGGGCCTATCCCACATACTGTCAGGCAAAGGTGGGGTACACCTTGACATAGAGAGATGCCTAATCGTTCACTTTTATATTCACATCTATGGGTGAGTGAATAATTACCCTGTAGAGGTGCATGTCTTTGGATGGTGTACCTGGGATCGAATGCAAGACCTTGTTGCTGTGAGGCAACAGTGATAACCATTGACCACCGTGCTGCCAAAATTTAAGTTTAAAGTCTGAAGTAATAAGTATTTAAAATTAGAAAATGTGTGATCAAACTTGTACGTGTTAAAGAAAAAACATGTCTGACATCTCTACATGGCCCTTGTGACACATCCTGCCATGTTATGGATTGAAAGTTAATCATAAATTTAGTTTACTCATCTGTTACATTATAATTTATAGCACCATATTGCAACTAAACAACAGACAGCTGATCCACACATGATATGATCCGAGGTGCAGAGGGACCATGATCCGAGGTGCAGAGGGACCATGATCCGAGGTGCAGAGGGACCATAATCTGAGGTGCAGGGGGACCATGATTCGAGGCGCAGGGGGACCATGATCCAAGGTGCAGAGGGACCATAATCTGAGGTGCAGGGGGACCATGATTCGAGGCGCAGGGGGACCATGATCCAAGGTGCAGGGGGACCATGATCCGAGGCGCAGGGGGACCATGATCTGAGGTGCAGGGGGGTCATGATCTGAGGCGCAGGGGGGTCATGACTCGAGGTGCAGAGGGGCCATGACTCAAGGTGCAGGGGGACCATGATTTGAGGTGCAGACTGGAGGAGCTTTAACATAAGAACTAAGAGGAGGCACATCCACTCTCACTGACCAAGAAGTAAATATATTCATATAAACGTTTAGCAAATATAAATAAAAACAACTTCAAAAAATGAAGACATCAACTACAAAACACTGGACTATGTGAGTGAAAGTATTTATTTTGTCTATGCTGTATATGTCCCTATATGTCCTCTGACATACAACAACAGCAAATGATAATTATTGAGTTATAAGACTAGATTGGTAGATTTTGTGATTGTGGCTCTGCTCTGCTCTTTGAGAGAATCTTTTTCCTATTTTCTGGTGACTTGTGGTCATGTTTGTCCTGATTCCAGGGAAAGTAAAAATGACAAATATGGAAAACAGAAAATATGAAACAGGATTTTAGAGATATTCCTTATTTTCCAGTGCCAGCTGAATTCAAATGAATCAATGACTGACTCAAATGCCATTCACTGTCTCCACTCATTGTACATTAAAGACTGATCAACTGATTCATCCCTGCATGGATGTTCTAGTTTTTGTCAATATTTTAGTCATAATCATAATCTGTAGACCTTTCTTTGCCTGACCTGACTGCACATGTGAGGATCACGTAGTTTTTATGGAAACACAAACAACAACAAAAAGTTCAAAAGACTGACTCTGAACTAGTCTTGTTGTTCTGGCAGTGATAACACAGAGCTCACTTTACACATGTGACTCAATAGCGCGGAGTATAGTAGAGTTAAATCCTGCTGTGAATTGGGGGTCTCTGCTTAATTTGATTTTAGGTGATTTGTAAACATAATCACAATGTTTCTAGGGGTTCTACATGAAAATGTTTTGAAGGAACAAAAGAAACAAATGAGTTTAAATTTCACTGGGGACTGTGTTAATTAGAACTGAGGGTACACCTGTCCTGGTGGATTTTATCGTTGACTGGAGTGGGCAGGTACGTATCCCCCAGGGTTCTGTGCAGCTCTGTTTGTGGACTGAATTGGGTTATAAAGAGACTGAAGTGTTTATAAGTTATGCAGAATCACATCTGTGAGAAACTGCCCTTTTAGAATGTCACATAAGACTGTTTTCTCACTATGAAATATCAGCCATAAAAAATAAAAAATTTAAAAAAAAAAACAAAACATGCAGAACGAAAGAACCGATCGTAATAGACAATAGAGCACATATAAGACAATGTGTTTCTTAACTATTACTTTATTTTCAGATGACTTTTGGTTCTACTGTGAGCAAATAACTTCTAATTTCTTTTTGCATCTTTCACATGTACTTTGAAAACAAGCTTAAGTTACTGTCAACCTCTGAGTTGTAAAATTAAGCCAATGGCTACAATGGCTTTAACAGCTCAAAAAGCAGATCCCCATAGATCCCCATGTAAGAATGTACAGGTTTGCAGCAGAAATAAGAGTCCAGATTTGTATCCATATTCGGCCTAGATCTTGTATTGATGATGGAGAGTCACATGAGGGACTCTGTGGTTCAGATCTGGAATTAAAAGCCAGAAATACTACTACTACTACTACTACTACTACTACTACTACTACTACTACTACTACTACTACTAATAATAATAATAATAATAATAATAATAATAACTTACCTCATAAAAGAAAGGGAAAAAAAAGGATATTTAAAATATAAACACTAATTACTTCATATAATTCTTAATAGGAGATACATTACTGCTCACAGACACCAGTCATTCTGAAAACAAAAGACAATGCAAAAAATATGTCAAATGAATTTAAAATACTTGCAACATATGCCAAACTGGAGGCTTTAAAAAAGGCAGTGGCTGACATCATGGTTGCTCTGTCCACACAGTCTGTCATTATGTTGAGGGAAAAGCTGAATCCATGCTTAAGTGTCTAAACATATGACACATAACAGACAATGGCCCATTTTAATAACCAGTCCACTTTTGGGGTTACCTGAGCAGCTCTCTTTCAAAGGTCATCTTTGTAAGACAATGAGCAGGAGTTGAAGGCACTGATCCTGTGTGTAGCGCTTTCATTTTAATAAAACAGATTTAGCCACTGTGAGAATTTGAAATCACTGGTCATATGCGCCTGCTGTAAATGTCTGTCGACAGCAAAAATTTAGTCTGGCAGAAGTCATTTTCAGTAAATGTTTATATTAAACACAAATGAACTGCTATTCTTACTTATGCAATGTCTTGAACTACATCAGACAACCACCATAGGCCAATTTACATTATTGGTGCTATACTGTACAAGGCAGCAACTAAACCAGGGTAACATGATACTTTCCATGGGGTTAAAAGGCCCAGGCACAATTTTGTAATACATGATAATCCACTGTTTCCATGGTAATTCTGCTCACAACTGGCATGGAGATTGTACTGTGGTGAAAGTGTTGGTGTTGTTAGCAGATTATTGCTGAATTGTGTTTATCAAGCTGTCACATGACTCTGTTGGCAGTGTTCTCCACACCTCATACTCCCTTTTTAACAGCATTTACTTTACAATGTGCTCCGTGAAGCTCATCTCAGAGGTGTAAAAAGCACTGTGTCTTATTTTTGATGTTCTGTGTAGGTATTTAGAACCTGAGAGACAAGAAATTTGGTGTTGGTTATAAATCTTGTTGGAAATTTGATCATCTTTGAGGTCAGCAGACAAAAGAATGCTATAGAAACATTATGAAGCAAAGAATGGAAAGAAATGGCTGAGGGAGAAGACAAACTAAAGGAAAGAAGATGGGGAATGTACCACGGGGAGATGATACATGTGGCATGACAGTAGTCATCTGAGGGGTGCCCCGCGTCAGGAGATCCATGAGGATCACTGAAGCCATCCACGCCTCATGTACAGCCACTGAGCCTGGCATGGTTTAACATGATTGGCTGGTGTTCTGTGGCTTTGATACCATTAATCCTCCTTATCCACTTACTTCACCTAAACTGTGGAGGAAGGATATACAGTGTAGTCTGCCAGGCTGTTGCTTTCCTCAGTCAGTTTTTCACCTACTTGTACCTGAGAAAAGGCTCAAGACATAACCATTTATGTATGTTCATGAAGAGTTATGTATTTATGTCTGTCTTTATGTTGATTAAATAACTAACTAGCCCACTTTTGTGCACAACACATATATTTTTGTACATCATCAATCAACATTTCATTCTTTTTTATTCTGTTTGTCATTTAGGCCTGTTTTTAAGGTACATTATTTATTTATTTATTTATTTATTTATTTATTTATTTATTTTTAATATTTTTACTGTAGAATTTTCAAAATTAGATTAAAAACATTATTAGAGCGTGAAGAAGTAACAGTTTTGACATTATGTAAAATAGGTCAGACTCTGTAAGACACAGCTGTAATATATTTGGCCCTTGGTCTTCTATAATACAAGTTTGGAATTACATTTCCCAGCCTTGGATGTTAAAACATAAAAAAGATATTACGATAGGAGTATACACAAACATTACTCCGTGCAACTGACATTACCAATGGTAACAAAAAATGTTGCTGACTTGTGAACAATAAGTTAGAGCATCAATTTTAACAATGTATGTGCTACTGATATTCTAACTTGACAGGTGTCAAGAGCCTCCACACTCTCTATTCATGCTCATTATGATATTAGCTGATTTATCACGTCTGAGTGACAAATGATCCTGAATGACAACTCAACTAACATCAACTACTATTTCTAATATGATTCTCTGGAGCACCCAGTGGCCTGTGTTCCAGTGGCAGAGAAATTTTTGGTTAGATAACTCTTCCAAATATTGTCCACTGCTGCTTTAATATTCTCTTAGCTAAAAAGGCCCAAAACAGCAAATAATTACCAGGTTTTCTGTGTGGGTTTTTTTTGGGTCACAGATCTTGCTGGATACTATCCTGAATAAAAACCTCTTAAATCTGCAATAAGGTTTTTTCTGCTTCCGAAGCCAAGCTGAGCATTCTTAACATAAATGACTAAAACCCTTGTCCTTAATTAAGTTAGTTGAATGCAGAAACACACGCCCTGTTACCCTTTCCCCTTCTTCTGTGGGTGGCTGAAATCTTGAAATTAGATAAGATAATGGAAAAGAAGAACATTATTAGATTATCCCAAAAGGATTGCAAGTCAAACCCTGTTCTCTCACTACAGTTTATAGCAGCACCAGCAATTTCCTCTGTTTATCATATGTGCCACATCTGCATGCCCTGGCATCTACCTTCTACACTTCTTTCCCACTTTCAATTGCATTAACATGCATTGTGTGAATGTGCAAACGTTAGCTTATCTTCTAAAAGATAATGCTGCTGTGCTGTCTAGGGAATGTTCTGCCATCATCGGTTTGAGAGAATTGATCTTCCCGTCATAACGTGCAGGAAATCCATCCACTGCTGCCAAAGCAATATTACAGTAGCATACAATGTGTGTTTCTTCCATCCTTCTCAGATCACTTGGGAGCTCAAATAGAGTTATCAGTTGTGTCTGGAAGATAAGCAGCTAGATTTGGAGAATCAAGTGTTTTAAAAGGCTTGTATTGGCATTTTGGGGGGAATTTGTTGACACTGATTCAGTTTAAAAGCTGCTACTGTGCACAGACAGGAATTAGTTGTGGCTTATTAGCATTTCAGTGAGATGAAGACCAAATGCATACTGTTTGAATTTTCTTCTCACTGTAAAATTTAATAAAGACTCTGGCATTCATTCACCAATCCGTACTGGTGTCCATCTGGTCTACATTTAAAATCAACCAAAGAGTGGATTACATTCTGATTGAATATGACTCTACTCCATAAACTGTCCTCTGAGTGGTTGTTAACCATAAGCAGAAAAACTTAAAAGCAAAGCTACTCACTATAATTTAAACATTAGAGAAACATTAAAAACATCTGCAGGTAAATTGGCCTCTCTCTAAAACCCAGGCATAAAATGAATTGAAGTGACTGACAACTCAGAGTCCATGTAATTTTTTTGCCTGGATACACGAGGATGGTAAGCAAGTCACAAGTCAAGTTCTGTTACTACAGGAACAACAGGGATTCAAGATTTTGTCGTTCTTGCTCTGCAAAGCCAAGATAAGGTCCTGATAAGGCTGACAAGATGGATGTCAACACAGGTGAGAAAAAATGTCTCCTGTCACTTTGCCCCATCATTATTCTGATTCTGAGAAATAGTGGTCTTGTTACTTTTTAAAGTCAAACACATTCTATCTTGTAATAGAACTTCCCTGAGGTTATTGTCATGTTTGGTTGAATGACAGACCAAAGAGGAATATTTACACTTACACAGGTCAAGAGTCCAAAGGAAAATAACAACACTTACCAGCAGTTAGAACGCATTAATTTCACATTGTGACATCTTTAGATGGTTATCACTTTCACCTGTTCCTCACAATGTCAACTAACTATGAAACAGCCCTTGCCTTCAAAGTAGATGAACATCGGTGCTCAGCTGGATGTTGCCACATTTTCATATAACGTTGCCTGAAGACTGAGTTCAAGAACAACCAGAACCATGAGTTCAAGAAGAACCGGAACCATAAATTCAAGCAGACCCACTAACCTTGCATAATCTGTGTGTGAAGTTTCCCTATGTAATAGTAACCTACAATAAGAGACATCTAAACAGCTTCTGTAGAAAGTAGTAACTATTGTAATATCAAGCCCATTCTTTGTACCATACTAGCTGATGATTGATCCTGAGTCTTTGACGTCCACTTAGCAGTCTCCCAGGGAACCGTTAAAGTATAAATTCTCATGTGACCCGATGAATACATCAACCAGGTTATGTGAAGTAGCAGTGCATGGTTAGAACATTGCTCTGAGGAACTTCATGACGGTCCAGGTGGCTTTCCATGTCCTGACAGTTAACCAGGTCACTGGGCTTTATGCTTAATTCATCCCACCTCCAACCTGCATAAAGACTAGGTTCCAGTGAGTCAGCTAGCATTTATTAGGCAGTCAGACACAGGGATATGGTTCTCATGGGTTTTAAAGCAGCCCATGAGCTGTCTGGTAGTGGTTCACATTTTAATTGGGATTGTAGATTTGGCCTAGCTGGTGTTTTGGTGCAATTAAGTATTTGGTTCTGGGAAAGTGCTCTTATGGTGAGTATGTGAAATAGCGTCAACTGAAGTCTTTGTTCAGTGTTCAAGTGGGGATTTTTTAAACTCCTGTAAAAAAGAGCAGTTTATAAGAATAGCTGAACATTCTGTTGTTGACTTCCACAAAGGGTCAATAGGGATGTGCTATTGGCTGCATTAAAGGTTCACTTGGTGGAGCAGAAGGATGTCTCTATCTCAGTACAGAGTACAGGTGTTTCTGAAGTGGGCACTGGATTTTATGATGGGGTTTCCCCTGGCGAAGATGAGTCTGGTAGGGTCTTGTCTTTCTCAACTGATCTTGGGGCTGGGTTGTCATCTGAGCAACAAAAACAACTTCTCTTGCAACAATCGCAGACAGAGCAAAACAAATCTTAGAATTACACAAGTTAAGACGAATTACTCTTCTTTAGGTGGCTGAAGTAGCCCATGTTCAGGCAAAACAGCATTTGGAGTCGGGATTAAGCGACGGTAAGCTTTGGTCTGAGATACAAAAGGCCGGACAATTCCTTATAAACTAGTGACATGCGATGAGGATCATGGCTGGTGAGGCACTGACTGTTTCAGAGTCAGATCTACAAATATGAACACAAAAGAGTATCTAATTCCCCATTTCATTGGCAACAGTTAACAGGTTATGTTTATACCTCATATCAGCGTTCTTTCCACATACGTAAGTGATGCATATTTTATTTAAGGTCAAATTTAAATTTTCAATCAAATTATGTTGGATATATAATCTTCCATTTTGAGGTTAAGGCGGGGCTAGAAGGAGAAGTAAACAAACTGCTACACTTGACTTTTTAATTGTAACCATGGAATAAGATTGTAGCTTGTGCAGTAGCAAGAAACTGTGGGCTCATGAGGCAGGAGTACTGGCTGTCTCACCAAGGGCCTTTTTTTATGTGGTTTTATGATTGATCTGCTAGACTAAACAAGTTACACATATACATTTTATGCATTATCCAGGCTATGGAAAGTCAGGCCATATAATCAAAGTGTTTGAAACCATTTTATTAGCAATATACAGAGACGGAAACACACTCTAATTGCATGGCATGCCAGCACAGTTTGTGAGGGATTTTGCAATCCAAGGACAGCCAGAGCTCGCTGCTGTACATCTCTTCTCTCTTTGAACAGGAAATGCGGAAATTCTGCAATTGTGAACTGAAAAATAATTTAAAAAATCATTGGAATCACATGAAAAATAAGTTTATAGTACAGACCAGGACAAATATCAACATTTATTTTAATTTATCTTTTTTTTTTTTTCTTTCCATGATGACAGGTTTCTGCCTCCTCTGACAGCATGTCACTGCTATAAACCTGCTGTTGGTTTCAAAGTTCAATGAAAAAGACCTTGACATCTGTTTTGAGTGTTGGTTGATTTGATGGTGAAGGCACCCTACTGCTTCAGTATGTGCTCACTGGCAAAGTTCAGGTGGCTTTTTCCACTTCGAGTGTTGCTGTTGTTGGTAGATCCCTCTGAAAAGAGAGGTAGACCTCTTTTGTATTTGCTCACAATTTAGCCACTCATTTAAATCATTTACATACTGCATCAAAGGTAGAGACTATGAAGGATTTGCAGGAATACTTGAGTGGTTTGAAAGTACTCTACCTGATCATGTTGTCACTTTTATAAATTAGCAGAAAGTTGCCAAAGTTGTCAAATTTAGATGCTACTAAATTAGCAGATGAGTTTGTCCTGACTCAAAGGCTATTTTTGTGAGAACCATGGTGGAGATAGCTCATGGGAGATTACTAAAGGGGCCTCACCCTCCATCCCCTCTGACGTCTCCAGTTGAAGTATCAATCAATCAAATTCAATCGATCAATTAATCAAATCTTATTTATATAGCGCCAAATCATAACAGAAGTTATCTCATGACTTTTTACGTATAGAGCTTGTCAAAACCAGACTCTCAAGTCAAGTAGATGTGCAGTGTGTGTAGCTGATTTCATCGTAAGCTGGACCCTAACCTTGTCTGTAACAACTGTTTTGGGAAAAGGTCTTTGGAAAAATGAGGATCTAGTGCTCAAGAAGAAATCAAAATGTGTGCATCCACCAATAAAATCATCTGGGATGGCAGTTTTCTTGTAAAATTAATGGGCCCACATCATTGCTGAAGTGCAAGCACACACAAACCCCTCTTAATCTGAGGTTGTAAGCACGTGTAGAAGCCAATAACGTAATAACGACCCATAATGTAATAAATTTGCCATTTTTAAAATGTAATCGACCAATAACATAATAATTGGCCACTAACGTAATAATAGTCCTGAACCGATAACGTAATAACTTTTGGCCAACAACGTAATAACTTATTACGTTATCAGCAGGTTATTATGCTATTGGCCTGGTAAAAAAAAAAAAAAAATTTTTTTTTGCAAATGCAATAACTGAGCCAATAACGTAATAATATATTGATATCACTGTATTTAAGTTTCATTTATTAGATATAACTGTGATAAAATCCCCCCCCTTCTCTCTCTCCATGTATTTGTCTATTTAAATTGGTCAGTTTTTAGTGAAAATCAGTAAGCAAAAGAAGGTTACTAGCAATTGTGCCATGGCAACACCCACCTAGTCATCAATCATCATGATACAGCAAGCTGAATATGGTTGCTTCTATGAAACTGGTCCTAAAAGCAGGATAGAGGGCTAAAATTCAAACCAGATAGACTATTGTTATGAAGCAAATTTGGAAGCACTTTGGGTCTATTTTAACAATAAATATTCACTAAGATAAAATACATTATTTTTCAGATAAAATACATTTTTTATTTGACACACGCATACAAAAATCCATGTCACCTGGTAAAAAGGACACGAAAATTCCATACTACTATTTTTTAAATATCTTTTTATTTTCTTACATGTACATTTTGAGACTCGAAGTAAATATGCAAGGCAGAGTGTTTCATAAAAATGACCACTGTTGCAAAATCACTCATGATTTACATGTGTTTAAATGGGCAGGTTCCGCATGTAACGTGAATGGACACAATGGGTTCCACAAGAAACCTGGAATGAGACTGAGATTCATGAAAAACCCTGGGTTGAATTAGAAAAACAACTAGGATAAACACATTTAACACAGTGTCTTTATTTATAGTCTATATAAGACCATTTACAGACATGTTTACAGATCAAAAACGACACCTACGTAGCTTTTCATGTCCCAATTTGGGAACCAATATTTTATTAAAAATTCATTAATTTGGGGATTATTTGCATTTATCTGAGGTAATTATTAGGTACATCTTGGGGGAAATATGTTTACATTTCTCTTTTATTATTGGGTCTAAAAAGCTGGAAAAGTGCCAGATACCAAAATAAACCCAGTTTCATAGAAGCACCCATATCTACATTTTTTGCACTAAATATACCAAATTATGCAATTTAAAAACGTATGTAGTTTACTTGAAAAATAAAAAAGACTGTATGTTGCTTGATGATATGTATAATGCATGAAATACAATAAAATTACAGTTGACTGATTTAGAGTTACATGACCTCATATACCTGCTGTATCTAATTTGATGCGCCTTTTTCAACATGGTTTTACTAAAACATAGATTAGGAAATATTACGTAATTTCACATTGCATCAACTGAGTAATTCTTCCTATTGATGTTTCAGTAAAAAAAAGTATTTTCTGATCTTAACCTTTTCAAAATTATCAAAGTTCTTCTTCAAAAACCACCTGTGCGTCCTTCTTCATTAATGACAGTCTTGTAGTGTCACTGGAAAGGCCTCTGGCGGACAAATTCCTCCCCCCTGGTGGAATATCTATGTATTGCATGTATCTAATTGTATACATCAGGTTTTTAAGGAAAAACTATCACACTAATCATGCAGAGGGCTTCAAAACTCATGTATCAGATATGATATGTTTGGTGTTATAGGGTTAAGGATTTTTTGATTTCCCAAAATTGACCACTAGATGGCAGTGGTGTGACATTGACTTTCTTCAGTTGTCCAAACTTCCTTTCTAACACACATGTTGAAAGGTAATCAGTGATCAGTCTTCTCTGGTGAACAGTTCATTTTGTTTAAATTCTTGCATATACCACACACATTCTTATATATTTAGTGCAAGAGGATATAACATTGAGAGTGTATTCAAAGTTAACTGACTATACCTAGCTAACTGTTGGCTTGTTATTAGCATTATTAACAATTACAGTTTGATTATATCAGGGGGTATAAACATTTTTAAGGGTTTGTCCCATATTTGATCTATTCAATTTATCCATTCCATTCCACAAAATTTACCAGAAGTCATCAGCTAAAACACACACACAGATACAGAACACACACACACACACACACACACACACACACACACACACACACACACACACACACACACACACACACACACACATGCACGTATGCATATACACACACATACATACACACTTTTCTTTGAAAATGTTTATACCCCCTGATATTATCAAACTGTAATAGTTAATCATGCTAATAACTAGCCAACAGTCAGCTTGGTATAGTCAGTTAACTTGGTACTGATTACTTTTCAACATGTGTGCTAGAAAGGAAGTTTGGTCAACTGAAGAAAGTCAGTGTCACACCACTGCCATCTAGTGGTCAATTATGGGAAATCAGAAAATCTTTAACTGAAAAAAAATGTACTATGTTCAAGAGTGAGTTACATGTCATACATGTCATACATATTTCATATCATACACTTGTCTGTGTTTGTAAATATGTGCTTCCACTTCGTCTGGAGATAGCTTGAAAGGTTAAGGAGCAGCAGACAGGACTGGAGATCATTTTAACCATCAAGTTAAATAGACGAATACATTGGGGGGGGGGGGGGGGTATCTCAGTTATATCAAATAACTTTAATACAGTGATATTGATATGTTTTTTCGCTATTGGCTCAGTTATTACATTTGCAAAGAATTATTTTTTTTTTTTTTTACCAGGCCAATAACGTAATAACCTACCAATTACGTAATAAGCTATTATGTTATTGACCAAAAGTTATTACATTATCAGTTCAGGACTTTTATTACATTATTGGCCAGTTATTACATTATTGGCCTATTACATTTTAAAAATGGCAAATTTATTACGTTATGGGTCGTTATTACATTATGAGTCGTTATTATGTTATTGGCTTCTACAACATGATTCCTGTTACCATCCGTAAACCTGTTGGTAACACTACTGTTAAACAGCTTATATTGATCAAAAGTGAAAGCTAATTTTTTGTTTCATGGTAGCACAAGACAACGGAAAGATAGCACGACTGCCCCTCATTAGACACTTATTACACAGTTAGGCTCACATTTGCCTAATCAATCATACAACAATAACATTTTATGCATTGCATATTTTATGTATACTTTATAGATTGTTTGTCCAATCCTGTACTAAACTTTTGTAATCTTAAAATTAGTTGGTTCTATAAGATCAGAGTGCTGACATTTTTGGCTCTTTTTTGTAATTGTACGTCTTAATTTTATATGCTTTTCCACAGAGTTTTAGGCCATAAGTGATACATGGAACAATATAGCACAAAAAAGAGGCTGGAAAAACATCCAATTTATTGGACACAATTTGATCTTTGTGCAAATGAAATGTAAAAGACACTATGTGTGTAAGAGAGCAGTGCATAGAGAGGTCACTCAGATACTCAGAGCTTACTCATGTTTACATACAATCTACAATGTGTGTGAGAAGTCAAGTGTCAATGATTTAATCACATAATGGTACCAATTTTGTTGGTGCCAAAGGAAAACTTTGTGGGACAGTAGAGGGGAACCAGGAGGTCATAGAGCAGGGGTCTCCAACTTTTTTATCTTCTAAGAGCTACTGTTACACAATGAAAGTGGAGGAGAACTACTCATGTATAGTTTACATTTATTCACATACAGAACAAGTGAATATGCTTGTTTTGGATATAAATATTCAAAAATGTTCTGCCACAAAAGCCAGATCCAACAGCCAGCTATCCTCCCCTCTCATTTCCATGAAAGAATTGATATCATAGAACAAAGGAAAGAAACTTGCAGCATCTTGCCTCTCCTCAGCCATCTGACTTCAGTGTGAAGGAGGAGATCCATGATGTTGCTTGGCCTTCATATGAATGGAGTTGATGATTTTAACAACAGGAGGTATGACATGATCATATCCCATGACCTTTGCACAAATGACCTTTTGGTGGATAATGCAATGGTAACTCAGAAATTTAGAAAAGTCTGGATCCACTTTGTGGAGAGCAATGAATCCAGAGTGACTTGCCATCATAACTGGTGCCCCGTCAGTTGTTATCTTTGAGAAGTTATTCAATGGGGAACCTTTTTTCCACAAAGTACTCCTTCACAGCATTTACATCAACTCCCTTTTTGGTGGTTTTCAGTGGAACTAATGTCAAAAACTCCTCTTTTGAGTTAAAGTCATCAAACACCATCCGTATGAAAAGTGCCAGCTGTGCTGTATCATTGGAGTCCACAGATTCATGACACTGGAGTGAAAACCAGGAGCACCTGTTCAGGTCTGACTCCAGCTGTCTGACTGCATCTGTAGACAGCGCAGACACAGTGTTTGCGCCAAGTTTGCATTGGCAATAGCGGACAGAATCTCTGTCTCATTTTTTTGGTCTGCCACAGCCTTCATGACCTCTTTAATGATCTCACCGTCAGTGTAGGGCTCGTTGTGCATGTCAGGATGTGCGCTGCATTAAATGATGCCTTGACTTTCGTGAAATGGCGCTCCTCATTGCATCTCTTACCAACTGCCAGGCCCACATCACAGATCAAACACACACTTGTCATTCACATTTGTGAAACAGAAGTCCCTTTTCTACTCTTTGTGGAAACAATATGTTTTCTGCCTCTTACTGGTGTGAGTGGACTCTGCTGCTGCCATTGTTTCTAAGTTGGCCTGCTAACTCCTTATTTATGTGTCATTATTTTTACCTCCGCCAAGGAGGTTATGTTTTTTCCAGGGTTTGTTTGTTTGTTTGTCTGTTTGTTTGTTTGTTTGTTTGTTTGTTCGTTTGTTTGTCTGTCCGTTAGTGTGCAACATAACTCAAAAAGTTTTGGACAGATTTGGATGAAATTTTCAGGGTTTGTTGGAAATGGGATAAGGAAGAAATTATTAAATTTTGGTGGTGATCGGGGGTGGGGGGGCCCACGGGGGGGGGGGGGCACTGATCGTTAGTGTGCAACATAACTCAAAAAGTTATGGACAGATTTGGATGAAATTTTCAGGGTTTGTTGGAAATGGGATAAGGAAGAAATGATTAAATTTTGGTGGTGATCGGGGGTGGGGAGGCCCATGGGGGGGGCCACTGATCAGCCTTGGCGGAGGTCTGCGCTCTCCGAGTGCTTCTAGTTTACTATGTTACTGTTTACTCCCTGTCTTCTGCAGGGCATCATGAGCTCTGAGTCTACCCAATCAGCAACAAGTAAACTATAAACCTCCATCCAGGAGTTTTCAGGGCCGTTTGGAGTACCTGCCCAGGAGCAGGGACTTAGTTACAACCCTTAAAGGTTTCTGTAATTTGACCAGCAGGGGTAAAATTACCCTAAGGTTCCTCTGATGGAAACACACCTCCTGATGGACCCATCATTCTGGAACAGAGTAAATCAGGATTCATCAGACCACATGACCTTCTTCCATTGAAACACAGTCCTGCCTTTATGCTTCTATCAAACTAATGGCTGTTTTAGAAATAAGAAGCTACTCACTGCATCAGTTAAAGGGTTAAAGAACATGTTACATATGAAACATATTAATCACTGCTGTAAATATTCAGTGGAAGGATCTAAATGACTTGCTTTAATAAATCCAGGTGGGGACTTCAATTTGACCAGGCTGTTTGTATAATTTGAATGTTCAAAGCTTTATTTTTTATTTGTGAAGTGAAAGAGTTTCAAGAGAAAATCCCAGGAGTTAAATTAATTTCTAAACTTCAGACACAGTATTTCAGAATCAGAAATTCAAAGGCTTTTGAATTTCATAATTCAGGTTCACTCACATATTTGCACAAGTACAATATAAATTTTTATACTGATGTTGTGGATGAATTATGTATGTGTGCTACAGTAAGACTAGATCAACAAAAAAAATTATTTGATAAATCTTGAGCAGTTTCTCCAACTGGTAGCAGTGTATCATATTGCATCTGCTTTCGTTACAGCAGAAACATTCTGGATGAGTTTCACAGAATACTTATTATGTTGTCACTGGTCTGTGTTAGGAGGACAGTGTGGTCCCATTGAGTTGTCCCGTCTGTGTTCAAATCAGCTTTCTTTCCTCACTAATGTGGACAGGCTTGTGTGAGTGGGTACTTATTATGCTGTCAGTGTTTTCTTTAGAGAACAGAACAACACCACTGGGTTCAGCAGTCCTGTTTCTTTTTGCATAACCCCCCCTTTTTTTCAGTTTTAAAGCTAAGGAGCAAATGCTTATATAATCCAAGCCTTACTGCTGCTGCATTTGTGGCAGTATCAAGTGTCCTTTCACGCCTGGCAACAATACGGTCCCTCCACTAATGTGCAGTGCTTTGAATCAGACAATATGAACACAGACACGCTGACTATGAGGACACAATTATAATTGCAACTCATCACATTTCTTTGTCAGTTTGTGTGTATTAGCATTGTCTCTCCCTTGTTGTTCTCAATAAGTGCTCTCCAATTATATAAATAAATGTCTTATTAAGGCTGGCTGCATGGGCTCTAGTTGATTCTATTAAACAGTGCCTCCTTATCTTGTCTCCAATCCCCATAATGCTCAGCTCTTGACAGTTTGCCTGGATAATAATTAGATGAGAAAGCATTTCAGCAAGATGAATAAAAAAGATTCACAACACACTTTTAGCTTTCATCCACCTAATTAAGACTGTTTCCCCATTGTTTTCACTGATATTTTTGTATTCATTTTTTTTAAGCCAGTGCCTGTCACTGATGTCTCTGCTACTTGTTTAAGCTCCAGGATATGTTCGATTACTCCAAGGCTGACAATAATTCATTGAAAGTTAGGGTGATAGGCTTTGATAATTCAAGGTTTTCTACAAGAAAAGAGACTATTTAAAGTTTTATATTATTGTCACAATTATTTATTTTTGGAACCTAAAAATGCTAGAACACACTCCATTTAGAATTTAACTTCAGAGACACGGAGCTGCTGTGTAGGTATGTGTCAAAAACCATAGATTGAATTTAATAAGTGGACAGAGGTGTCATGTTAACCAGTGATATTTGTGTTTGAAAAGACGGTTTTGTTTGGTGACAACCCAAACCCATGTGGATAGTATAGAGCCAAAAGTGAACATATTTGGACAAATGAGGTGGAGGTGCAACAGAGCACAGGGCCAGTTGTGCGTCATGTTCTTACTGGAACCATAAGGCCACAGGTCCCACATGAGGAGCGGGACCTATGGCTTTCAAAAACCAGTATCTTGTGGCCATCAGCTGATGATCTTGATGGTCTTGGTGGGCGGACAACAACCTGAGCCTGAATGTCCAAAAGACAAAAGAACTTATACTTG
The DNA here is from genome assembly GCF_902148855.1 of Sphaeramia orbicularis. Lineage (NCBI taxonomy): Eukaryota > Metazoa > Chordata > Actinopteri > Kurtiformes > Apogonidae > Sphaeramia > Sphaeramia orbicularis. The sequence goes on along the minus strand of NC_043977.1, from coordinate 49,379,960 downwards.
ACTTCAGGAAGCATAGACAGGCCCACACCCCCCTCCTAATAAATGGAGTACAGGTGGAAACTGTCTCCACCTTCAAGTTTCTGGGCATACATATCTCAGCTGACCACTCCTGGACCCCCAACACCAAGGCCCTGGTGAAGAAGGCTCAGCAGTGGCTTCACTCCCTGCGCGTCCTCAGGAAAAACAACCTGGACCAGAAGCTTCTGCTGGCCTTCTATTGCTCGTTGGTGGAGAGTGTACTCACATACTGCTTGAGTGTGTGGTACGCAGGCTCCACAGCAGAGGACAAGAATGCGGTGCAGAGGGTTATCAAAACTGCCCAAACGATCATCTACTGCCCTCTGCCCACCCTGGAACACCTGTCCACATCCTGCTGTTTAAGAAAAATAAAAACCATCACAGGAGACCCCACACACCCCGCATACCCACTGTTTGACCTGTTGCCTTCTGGAAGACACTACAGGTCGATCAAGTCCCACACCAGCAGGCTGACAAACGGCTGCTTCCCATGGACTATTCGCACCGCCAACACCAATGGACTCATACACACACATCCACACACAGTCTGACACAACTTCCGCACTTGTACAACCCTTGCACACTGCACTTAACATTGCACACTGTATTTTAAAATTTTTAGTCTTTATCGTTTTTATCACACTGTTATTTGTTTATCTATCTATCTATCTATCTATCTGTATATATACATATATATATACTGTTATTTGTTATGTATTTTTATTATTACGTAGTGCAGAGTGACCCCACCGCAATTTAATTGTAACTTCAGTGCAATGACAATAAAGGCTATTCTACTCTATTCATCTTTAAAACACTCCTCTCTTAATCAGATTTTAGGGCAAACTGAAGACTGACATCTACTGTGTGATGCTTTGACCATCAGGTGTAATTGACAGTTCACTGTCCTCCAAGTGAAAACTTTTAGTGCCTCTATTTATAGAAAACATTTTTTTTTTTAACAATATGTTAAGGTTACTTAACTATAGTTGTGAATAATAAGTTACACTGACAAGAACATCAAATTATTTTTTCACACAAATTTTTGTAAAATTTTGCTAATAATAATAACAACAATTATTCTCTGTGACACCAGACAATTTTACAGCTTTACATATAGCATTTAGCCTTCTTAGCACCGATCTATGAGTACAACACATTTTTTATGGAGGTATAGTGACTCAAAATGTGCTCTCACTCACCAAATATTTGAGTACCATGAGGATAAAAAACCTTCACAATAATTTCATTGGTACAGCATTGCCAAGTGTGTGGACAATGTACTGATGTGCTGTGGTAAAGAGGACGCTATACCAGAAGGAAAAGGCTTTCAGTTTACTGGTTGATCAACACTCCTTCCCTCATCTATGGTCATCTGCTGTGGGTAGTAGTCAGACGAACACGATTGCAGATACAAATGGCAGAAATGCTTTCCTCTGCAGGGTGGCTGGGCTTTCCCTTAGAGAAAGGGTGAGGAATCATTTAGATGGAACTCAGAGTAAAGCCTCTGATACACAAAGAAGAGCCAGCTGAAGCTGTTCAGTTAGGTTGGGTTAGGGTATGGGTAAGGTTGCCTCTCTGGGGAGGTGTTTTGGGGTAGACCCAGGATATGGCCTGGATCAACATAAGCAGAAGGAGATGGATGGATTGATGGATGGATAGACGTATGGACGGAACAGACAGATAGATGGATGGTAAATGATGGCTGGACAAATGGATGGATGGATAGATGGATGGAGAAAAAAAATCATTATTTGTCAGTTATTATTTTATTATTCTGTTATTATACAAAGTGGAACTGTTTTTAAAATCTAAAGCAGAATGTCTATTAATAGGTTATAAATAATAATTATTAATAGTAGTTATTAAGATTACTGTCAAAGATAATAAATTCAACTAAATTTTATTTATAGAGCCCAATATCACAACAAAGACACAGGGCTTTACAGAAATTATTGAAGTGATCAAAAAACACAATAAAAAAATAAACAAACAGTCAAGTAATCAGTTAGTAAACAGTCTGTGAAGCAAATGGATTAATGTCCCGGGCATCCCCTGTCTTTAGACCCTTCTTCTTGGCAAGGAAAAACTCCAAAAAATCCAGTGGGAAAGAGAGAAACCTCAGGGAGGACCACAGTGAAGGAGAGATCCACTTCCATGGATGGACAGGCTGTAGATGAGACCTGGACTGACAGACATCCATTTGCTGATGTAATTCCAGTCTGTAGGGATGCAGTACGGTGGGCATGCATGCAGACTGCTGAGGAGGTACATCTAGTGGGGGTGAGGAGGTCCATCCAGATAGGTGAGGGTAACGGAGGAGGTCCGGGGTCACAGGTCAGGACAGGGCACAGATGGATCACCTTAGGTCCTGTTGTCATTGGGCCTTAAGTTGACACATCTGAAACAGTAGCCACTCCCCCAGAGGGGAGTGGGGAGAAGGGACACAGGGTGAATAGCGGTGAACAGACTAAGTAATAAGCAGGATCATTTCAATATGAAGATAAAGATGTCCTTTTGAACAGTCGCCATCCTGTCCTTCTCCATGATAGTGTTCTGTCCAGCTTGTCCTGTTGATAACTTAAACACGGACATTCTTGGACAAATATGGCAGAGTCCTAGCCTTGATTGAGTCTCTAGTCCCTTTGAGGTAACTTGATTTCCCTCTCAGCTGTCAGTCAGTCCCCAGACCCCGCCTCCTACGGAAACACAGGAGGGCGTGGGCACGTGATTTGTCCAGTATGGCGGATCCGTGGGCTCAGTGATTTGTACCAACGGGTCCTAAAACCCTGAACTGTGGATGCTCCAGGACACCGGAGGAAATAAACAGCCCATTTGCGCCTAAGGGTGATCATACAGGTAGCGCCTCTTTAGTTTGTCATTGTATACAGTCAGTTAAAGTTCTCTTTGCGTTTAACAGAAAACCACAACTCTGAACTGTTTATTTAGTAGTAGTGGTGTTTTTGTACTTCACAGTACTTCAGTGTACTTCGGAGTCAAACAGAGTTGCGGTTACACAGCTTAACTTCACTTTTCTTGCGAGTGAATTTTATTTTTATCAGCAGCATGGGGAAAGAAAAGATGTTGAGGAATGCAACCGGTGTGGTGAAGCTAAAAAAAAATAATGACGATTTAAAAAAACAACTATCGATTGTATTGTGCAACAGTGTGAAGCCGCGACGTGAAGTATCTGGGTTTCAGCTATTATGTAGCTGTGTTTCTAAATGGTGCCATATCCTTAACATACATTTTAGACACTAAGCATAGGATTGGTATTTTAGGACTGGTACTTTTTACTTTTCATGTGTGAGTGTGTGTACGGCGGATGTTTTCTCCAAGTGTGGGGGTTACAGAGGTGACAGATGTCACCGTCTCCCATTGGAAGAGTCGTTTTTTTTTTTTTTATCAGTGACCGAGGACACATGTAGATAAGACCCAGGGGTGAATAAATTGTCTTCTAGTAATTCAACGACGCGCTGAAATCCACATTCCACGCACGCGCCAGTCCGTACTTTCACGCGTGCGTGAGTTTTTGTGTGTTGGAGGTTTGTGTTGAGGTTGTACTGTCTTTGTCCGTGGTTCTGTCTGTGGGTCCGTCCGTGGTTCTGTCCGTGGTTTTGTTGGTGGTTCTGTTTGAGGTTTTGTCTGTGGTTCTGTTTGTGGTTTTGTCTGTGGTTCTGTCAGTGGTTCTGTCCGTGGTTCTGTCAGTGGTTCTGTATGTTCTGTGGTTCTGTCTGTGGTTCTGTCCGTGGTTCTGTTTGAGGTTTTGTCTGTGGTTCTGTTTGTGGTTCTGTCTGTGGTTCTGTCCGTGGTTCTGTCTGTGGTTTTGTCTGTGGTTCTGTTTGTGGTTCTGTCTGTGGTCCTGTCCGTGGTTCTGTTTGTGGCTCTGTCTGTGGTTCTGTCCGTGGTTCTGTCTGTGGTTCTGTTTGTGGTTCTGTCTGTGGTTCTGTCTGTGGTTCTGTCCGTGGTTCTGTCTGTGGTTTTGTCTGTGGTTCTGTCTGTGGTCCTGTCCGTGGTTCTGTTTGTGGTCCTGTCCGTGGTTCTATTTGTGGTTCTGTCCATGGCTCTGTCTGTAGCTCTGTCTGTCTCCTTAGAAGAAGATATCTTTTAAAAAGTTGCTCATAAATCTGTTGATCTCCTTCTGACTTGAAATGTGGACTTTTCTTTGCCTGTGTCAGTCACAGCACAACTTAAGGGGGGCAGAGCCCTTTCAGTCAGAGAGGAATCATAAAATTAGTAATTATTTTTTGACTGACTTGAGTTAATTGACTGATATCATTAGATCCTGAGAGTTTTCTAGTACTGAGTTTCCCATCACCTGTGTGTCTGAAGAGACAGATCGGAACATCAGTCTACCTTAATTGTTTGCCTTATGGATCTATGTACAAGCATTGTTAGCAATCGCCCTAGAAACGTACAGTAGTGAAACCTGACAGAACAGAGCCAAGCCATGATAAGCATTAATGAAATGAACTGGACTTCAAGGTCATATTTGAATGGACAGGTATAGATTATGTAGTATGAGGTGGAGAAGTGGTTAACAATGAAAAAAAAAACCCTCAAGATTTTACTCACTTTATGTAAAGTACTTGGTGACTCTGTACGGTCTGTAGGTGTTACCCGTATTTCACAAACCTGTTGATGAAACTAGAAATGAAAACTCATCCCTGTGTTTGTCTGAGTCATGTTGTCTTAGACCACTGGTGTCAAACATATAGCCCTGCAGGATAAATTTCCGAAGTGCAAAAATTACACTGAACGTATAATGTATAAATAATTACAACGCTAAATTTTCTTCTTGATTCAATGTGAAAAAAGTAAAATGTCACAATGAAAATGTTTACTTTTAAAGAAATCTGAAATTTCTCAAGAAAAATAAGAACAATTTTAACTATTGTGCCCATTATAAATGTTTCCTGCATTTGCAGATCAACTGTGATCTGTTAATTGTGTTAATAATCAGTTGCAACGTAATGTTGAAATTGCATTTATTTTTTTCTATAGATATGTCAGGGTGTACCCGGTCAAGGTCAAGTTTCTTTATATAGCCTAGCACATTTAAAACAATGCAAAGGGCCCGAAGTGCTGGTTGTTCAGATTATTCACATTTTCATAAAGTAATTTTACTTTCACACTAGAACTAAGACAAAATTTTTGAATTGTATTGATAGCTTATTACATTGTTATGTTACTGGTTGGCCCACTTAAGATATTGATATTGGGCTGTATGTGGCCCCTGAACTAAAATGAGTTTGACACCCCAGTCCTAGACTCAATATGCTAGATTTATTATGCCCGTTCTATTGCACATCCAAACTCTCTGCCATGGACTAGCATGGATGTGGTAAGATATTATATTATGGTCTTTGTGTTATATTATCCATCAAATCCACTGAAGGGTCATGGTTGTGTGGTGCAATCTTTGATTAGACACCTAACAAACTGAGTCTTACTGTTGTACTGTGTGCCTACTGAGCACAGGTTTGTCCTCTTGGCTTCTATGCTCTTTGGTTACTCTTCTGTATATTTGTTGGCCTAGCAACATTAATGCTACAACCCATGATGCAGTGCTTCCACAGGTACTTTGCTATCTTGAATTCAACTGCCAATGAGTGGGAGAGAGCAAGAAAATACAAACTCAGATGTCAGTGACTTAAAGGTGCTGAACAGACTTTCTGCATGATCTTGAAAAAGTCTCATTTTTATATATATATGCTTATATATGCACAGTCTGCAGTTTAAAATGAGATTATTAGCACCAAAATAGGTTGTTTCCACATGCTATTTCCCGCATCCCTGGCCGGGTTGGACAAGAATGGACTGCTTTATGGCAGACTTATGTGACTATGACAACAACACACCGTCCGGCAGAGTTAAGTAGTGAAAAGTAAGCTTAACGGGTGAGGAGTAACATCTGTCCTTTTTCCTAAAGAAAGGGATTTCTTAGATTTATTTTGTTGTGATGATGGACACTGGAACTGGAGCTGGACTGGCAGAAAGAAAAAGAAAAGAAAGCTAAACAGGAAAGTGATAGAGCACTGGCTAAAACGCCGGTAAACCTCTGCATTGAATGAATGGAGAGAACTAAGGGAGTTAAAAGGAATGAAAACAGACCCGGAGTTGTCCCTCTTCCTTCTACACAGGTGTAGGATGCTTCTGTTCTTTATACATATGCATTGGAACATTGTATTTTACTATAGTGGCTGTTTTATTTGGAGCATTGTTTCAGTGAAGGGCTTTGTAAGGTGAGACTGAAATGGTTCTGTATGGAGTTAATGTTCATGCTTGGGCCTGGATACTAAACTGCCCTTCAGGAACAGGACAATTCTAAAGTAGAATACTGTGAATGCAGAAGGCTGTAGCAGCTAGCGCTGAACTGCTAATGCAGAATGACGAAGATGTTGAATGACTGAAGTCATTTAAATGCTTGAATACTTTGTGGAAAAGCTAGAGCACAATGTATATTATTAAACACCGATCTGTAATTGACACTCTGGAGCTCCGGAGTAAAGAGACATAGTAGCAGGAATCGACTTACAGTTTGGTTTCATTTTTCGTTTTCATGCCAGTTACTAAACTATGCGCAAATGGACTTCATGAAGTTTGCTTATTGTCTCGTTTCAAATGTCACTTTGCACCCTGGCAAGTTGCTGTCTTGAAAAAAAGAAATGCAGAGCTGGAAAGAGGATCCGCTCTCATTCATTAGCTTCAAACACACGCCTTGGCCAGAGTTATGCCCTTATGACAGTAGGTGCTAGTGGTCATGGGAAGCAGAGTCTTTGTCCCTTAAAAACACCTCAGATTCTGGCCGAACATGTCGCTGCAATCCACTTTTAATGAATTCTCTGTTCAGGACCTTTAAATTACCTACATGAAAATTTGTTCTCCATGTTGGCATTGAAGTCATTTACTACATCCCACACAGAGCAAGCCACTATATGTGCGACAACAACCAGCCCTAATACGTTGTAAATCTTTTTGCTGTTTTCCTGTCTGATAGATTTGCCTGCGTAGGATTGTGGATGATGGTCTTTCAAGATTATATTTATTGGGGAAATAATTACATCAAGGGCAAGGGCAGCCAATTGCTGTGATTAATATTAATTTGACATGTGATTTACTTATCAGAGGGATTGTACAGGTCATATCTTAAAAAAAAAAAAAAAGAATAATAGCACTGGCAAAATTCTGCTATTTCCCAAAAAATCACAGCTTTGATGCTGTTAAAGTGACACTATAGGCTGGTGGGTTTATAGTGACAAATTAGCATCTGTGTCACACTGTGCTTGGTTTCAGTCTGCTTTAACAAACAGAGTTTGTGTAACCCATTGCTTTAATGCTGCTGAAGAAGTGATGACTTCAGACAATGAATAATTAGTAATCTCAGAAAATCTCTTGTCAGCTGATCTAATCTTTGTGATTTACATTATTATTATCTTCTGAATCTGATTTACGCAGATGCTATAGAGTGATATTAATGCACAAAAACTTACAATTAGAGCACAGTGTCTATAATTAGGAGGAACACTGCAGTGTCAGATATATGTACACTTTGGACATGCAGGCTAGTGTTTAATACATCTAGATAACATTAAAATATTCCAATAATGTCAATCCAGTGTTTAGCATGGTTATCCCTATCAATAATAAAGTATCTTGAACCTTGAACCATAATAACACTTGCAGCCCTTAAGTGTTTTTTCACAACACCTGAATTGAGTGAAAAGGCATCAGCAAACAATGATTACATGGGATATTTTAAGCATTAGATATGTAATAATCACATATTTTTCCATCTGACAACGAGATAGTTTGCATTTTCAGGAGTTAGCAGTGTGTCCCAGGTCATTTACCACTAATATGCCACGACTTCTTGATTTACTTTACTTCTCTGACCTCTCATCTGTCTTGCTTTATTCCTCTGGTTTATCTCAGACTGGAAACAATTACAGTGAACTCTATGACACCTGATGGTAGCTGCTGTTGTTTGTAATTCCTCAGTCTTCAGATTGTGTTTGACAGCCTGTTGAACATCATGTTTGTTGACTCTGGTTGGCATTTCTTTTGTCATGACTTCACTGAATCATTCAGCTCATTTTGGCTCAGGAAACATCTGCTTGTTTGTGGATATTTTCTAAATGTGGTGCCACTAATTGATCCTAATGGGCTCAATTAATGCCACTGTTCTGAATAGGGACAAATAAGGTGACAGAACTTGGGGATATACAGAACAAACTTCCTGACAGGGCTCTGCAACAATACTTGATCTAAAATGGTAAAACGCTAATGATTATGTGCCCTGAGTTTGTTGCACTTCTGAAACATTATGTTGACAAGTTATCAACCATTCAGCCAAACCTGAATTAGATTTTAAACACTTAATTAAGATAAGATAAGATTTTCTTTATTGATCCCCCAAGGGGGAAATTCAAATGTAAAGCAGCGAAAGAAAAAAGGCACTAATTCAATAGAAAGTTAAAGATAAGATAAAAATATAAAAATGTGCTAAAGTGACTAAAATGACATAAATGGTAACAACAACAACATCAACAACAAAATAAAAGTAACAAATGTGCAGTGAGTGACATTAACAGATGCAAAAGGTCTGTTTAGAATAGGATGTAATTCAGGCCAAGCTACTATTGTACAGTCTGATGGTGGTTTGAGCAAAGGAGCATCTGAAACGTTTAGTCCCTGCACCTGGGTGGGATAATCCACTGGCTGAATGACTTATGAATAACTGATGGATAAGTTACTTATTGACTATTAAATTATCAACAAAATATTTAAGAAAAACAATAAGTTTTTTGTGACTTCCTAAGTTCACTACTTTTTGTTGTTTTTTCCTGCTTAGGGAGGCACCGATCTGACCTTCTTAGTTTCGATGCCAATACAGATGCTGGGGCCTTGTGTATCACTCGATACCCGATAACGATTCGATATCATTGAAATTTTTCCCATCTCTGTAGAGCATCTACTAACGTTAGCTGTGTACTGCCTCCAGCAGTGGCGGCTCCTTTTGATCCATTGAGCTGCTGGAATTCCTCATGCTCCTTTGCGTGGTGCTCCTGCAAATGCTTAATTAAATTTGTCGTGTTGTATTTGGCAGTGCTACCACCACCCCTGGCAACATTCACTTTACAAGCATTACAAACTGCCGTTGAGCTAGTTGGTGAGGTAAGGCTGAAATACCTCCAAATCACCGACCCCTTAGTTTGCTACATGTTGCCTGTCTGTCTTTTCAACAACTCCACTCAACTCTTGTCATGCATGAAGTTGCCCATGTCACAAAAATTTAAAGGGGAAGGATCGGTCTTACGGATCGGTTACTTTTACAGATCCCCGATCCAGCTAAAATGTTGATGTTGGAGTTGATATCCAGTCCTAATATTGGATCAGTGCAACCTTAGTTCTGCTATCATCAGTAAGTAAGCTGCCTGTTTTTTTTGCAGTTAAATGTGTTAAAGTTGGTGAGATAAATAAATACCTAGCAACTAGTAGTTAAGTATGAGTAACCACTCAAACCTGGAGTGTTCTGCTGCCATTGGGCAAAAATTCCATAACTGCCTTTCAGCATATTGTAATTAAAGTGGTCTGAAAAGAACCAAATTCCCTGATTTCAGCTTCAGGTTTTTAAGCCTAACCAATTCAAAGCCAGGTGAAGTGTTTGTGAACTGAATTGTTGAAACTGTGACCATAGACTGAAAGGGGAGAGCTAACTGTAAAGTAAAAAAAAACAAAACTGTTAAATAGAAAGTTCTGTCAGCAGTTATATTCTAAAATGGAAAATAACAACACACCCACAACTTTGCAAAACTCTACTGTATGTTATAGAGGCAACATATAGGCTAGTGGAAGTACACGGTTGTTGATATGTGCTTGCAGTGTGTTAGAGGCAATAAACTGAGAGGTCTGTGTATGTGCTCTGTCAAGAAGTTTGTCTCTCAGACAGAACTTTGCAGTAATTTAGAAGAGCAGATACAGGTGAAAGCAGTTTGACCGGAGTCTCTGCATTTTTATATAATTCCATCCTAACTCTGACACTAACCCTATTATGTCTTTCGAGTGTTTTTTTTGTAACATGGTAGATACTTTGCTATTAAATGTCAATATTTCCAGCTTGTTTATTTCATAAATAGTACACTATACACAACGGTGAGTGCATGTAATCTTTATGCAGTCCCAATTTAACTAACTATTATGCAAATATTAAAAAGACAGGAAATTGAGAATTAGCCAAGGGTCGCAGTCAAAATAGACAAGAGGAAGATTCACTGTGGTAAAAGGGAAACAGAGCTGTAACTGAGTGAATACACAAAACCTCTCAGCCACAGCTGATGTGATTTGAGGCTTGACAAGTCCTTGTGGTCACCCAATGAGTTGATGGTTCTGAGTCAGTGGCCCAGACAGAGCACCTTACAGCCCATAGAACCTCAACAACAAACAATAAACAAACAATAAACCTACTTTAGCTCCTTTGTGCTTTGCCAGAACCTTGTTCTGACCTGGAACTCATGTCGCCTCCATGAACTCAGTGAGCAACTTCGATAGTGTTTTGCACTTGGCAGACGTAATCCCTAACCCCTACCCCTAACCACCTAACCTCTAACCCTAACCCCTAACCCTTAACTGTAACCTTAGAAACTTTTACAGTGTTGTGCACCTGGCAGACCTATCCCCTAACCTCTAATTCTAACCCCAAACCTTAACCCCTAACCCTCAGAGGTCAGAAAGGAAAGATGACATTTATAGTTGCTTTGTATTAAAATGCAGTCTGCTGTTATGCCATTATGGCATCTATTGGCTTCAGTCTTATCAGGTTTAAGACTTGTCTTGGGAAATAATGTTTGTTTTTCAAAAGACAAAACGTTACTAATATTACTGTGTTTTCAAGCCTTTTGTTTAGGTTAGGTGGGGCCATAGTTATATACGTGGGTGTGCGGTCCATAACTAACTTAACCAAAGCTGGGGTGAAATGAAAGTGAAACCTATTATACTTTCAACGTCCGACTCCCAGCTTCTATTCATCTATTATATAGCGGATCTTATACGAAATTTTCACAAATTCTAACCTGTATCCACTGGACCCCCTCCACATGAATTTGTCATGTTTACCCCCCTATACAGTGCCCCACCTTGCATATAACGTTATTTTGACCGACATCAGTCTGGTCAAAACCAACCATTTCCGGGCTAGTGATGTGGACCCACGTCTGCTATGAAATCATTCGCTGAGACGTGAGACTCTGCATATTTCCTCCATGTGAGACAATGTTGTGTTTTGGGTGCTGCCGAGTCACCACAAGACTGAATCCTGTCTGCTGATTGGCTTCTGAGGCACACATTCGGCCAATGAGGACTTTCATACACCTCTCCTTTGCCTTATATGCACCGTTTGTTTTTTGTTTTTTCGAGACAGTATGAATACTGGATAATGTAAAATTGCACATCGCTAAATCAACATTTACGATATTATTGCAGGCGATATATATTGTCCACCTCTAGGCATACGTATTACACCATTTTAACCCAATATTCCCGTTTCCACCTGGATGCTGATATTTTTTTGAAATGGTACGTGTATGAACTTAAAAGTTTTAGAATCTGCAAAACAAAATACCACAACCATTGTCATCTGGACGTAGCCTCAGATAACAAACTTTTCATCTGCTTTCAGCCTCTTTATTTGTATGATATTGTGAGTGAAATGATAAGATTACTAGTGAAATTAAGTAAGAACGGACCCAGTTCATTTCAGTGTAATAAACACAGAGCAACTGTCAGCTGCATTTATTTCTTCACTATCTGATATCAGATTTGTCTGGGGAAATAATGTTTGTTTTTTACAAAGGATGAGCATTATCAATGCTTCTTAGTTTGTTTGCTGCTATTGAGGACCTGCTTTTATCTCTGTAAATCTAACTGTTGGGTTCTGACAAACAGTAATGAGTTAACAAACGACAGTAAGTTGACATATATAGTCATTTCATTGAGCTGGGTTGACTTCTCCATTGTAGCTGTGGCTCTTCTGGTTTTTAGAGGCTTCTGTGTCTGGGTTTGGTTTGGTTGTGTGTTTTGCACACATGCATGCATGTACACGAGTGTATATTGTAAAATGTAGTGTGTGTTAGTTTTATTTTCATTGTTGTGCAGTGTAACATAAATATTGTGATTCAAGTTCATCCCAAAATTATTTTACATTATTATCAACATGCTTAAGATTGTAAGACTGCACTGGAAGGAAATTCAGTATGGCGATGCCCCCATATTCTGTTTTGTAGTAGAAACAGAGAATTCAATGTGAGAGGCACTGAATTCAAAAAACACCCATCCACCCAGATGTTTCAGCCTAATGCCTCTAACAGACTTGCTGGTGGCACGCAGAATAAATGAGGAAGCTTGGGCTTTGACTGGATGTTGACTCTAGAACATTCCCATAGAGTTTTCAATGATATGGGCATACTTATGTATATTTAGAGTATAATTGCTGTGAGAGAATCAGGAAAAAGTTTTTTATTTTTCTGTTTCACCGTATTTTTCTAATGTCAGTCGCTTTCTTGATTCAGTCTGTTAGTTGTTCAGCCACCTCTCTCTCCCTCTCATTTGCTGAGTGGAGGCAGAGTCTGAACAAATATTGTGCAAACTTTGCCCTTAAAATGTGTAAAACTGAATTCAAACAGGGTGTAATATTTGCACAGCTGATTTTGGGAGGGCTCAGCATACCACATTTGCCTCTGAAATGACTCACCGCCATCTGCTGTTGTGGAGTACTGACTATGACAAAAGCTACGAGAAATGTTTACTTAAGTAATGCATTCTTTCTGATTCAAAGACATGCTGGGGTTATTTCTGAAGCAAGTTGTATTACAACGGAACAAAGCTCATTAATTTGCTGATATACATGTTGTCTTTTTTTAACCACATGATTTTTTTCAATGGTAGGATTTTTGTGAGATGTGTGTTGGATTTTGACAAGATGCACTGTAGCTCCACATGATATTCTACAAAATAGAAAGAAAGATCCTCTCAGTGGTTCAGAGGCTTAACTCAAGGTAAAATAGAGTGTCAGTGACAGTGAAAGAATGTGACCAATAATGAGAAGTGGAAGTGGAGAAGCTTCTGTCATTCACAGGACTTGGCACAGTAGATGGAAAGATGCTACTTCCTGCTTTTTGTTTGGCAAAGAATAGTTGGCCTGTTTTATGATTGTTCATTGACACCAGCAGATTCATAGCTGTAGTAATGTATTAATGATCTGAGGTTGTTAATTGTAGGATTGTTTGATAACTTTATTCTGAAGATGCATCACAAAGTGGACTTCTGCATCAATGCAGTAAATTAATAATTGAGAGTCTGCAGTGTATAACAATTATACTTTACTAATGCTCATTATTGATCTGTCAGCCTCAGACTGGACAATAACGTTGTAAAGTTATGTTGCTGAGTTTCCCTCTTGCAGTGACCTGTGGGTTAACTTCAGGCTGATGTTCCTTCTGTGTTGAGATGTGGCACAGGGAGGCGGAGACTCACAGCAGGTGATAAACAAATACACATCACACCTAGCATGTTAAAAACAGACATCTGGGCACATGGATTTGTTGAATTTATTGCAAAGTGTGAAAGACAAGCTGTTTGTAGAGCCTGACTGACAAAAATTACATACTTTTGGAATATAATGAATAGGAGGAAGTACATCAGCTGTTTTCAACCAGCGCTACTGACTGCAACCATAAACACACTGAGCCCAGATGAGCAAAAAGAACTGAAGAGGTGCTGTTAACTTTACAACCAGCTGACCAAGAGCAGTGACAGACTCACAGTGTGGCCTGTGTCTGTGACAGCCTTCATAGCTATATTTATGGCCTTACGTGGCTGTAGAAAACTTTCACCTCCTGTTGAACTGTGGTATAAGCTCCCATCATGAAGCAATTTCACAAAAGCACAGGTAACACTGTGCTTGCGCTGGGAAAATGAAAGATACAGCCACTGTGGCAACATTAGTAGAAATGAGTGTAGCCACAAAAAGCCACAGCCAGTCTGGGTCCCTGCAGCGGGGCGTGGAGCGGACTGCGGCGACGAGCATAGCTCCCCCAGGAAATTTTGGGAAAAATGAAGTCTTTTTCCTGCACTCTGGTGCATTTTGAGCTTAAAAATATGTTCAATCTGGCTTCAGTTTCATACAAAAAAAATCATAAAAAATTAACTTAAGTTAACATTTTCATCTAAACTATTTTTATTTCTAATCCAATGTATAACAAAACAATAAATGATAGACTTATAAATACAATTATTCTGACCACTGATGTTCATGAGATTCAATATGAGATTCAATATAAAATAAATTTACCAGTGAGACATGATTTATCATAAAGATACTAGTACTTAATAATCCCATTCCAGTTCTTAGTTCCTTTTGTAAATGTGCTTTATTGTCGTTGTCATTGGTCTCACTGGAACAAAGTGCTGCTACTGACATATAATATGTTGGAATGAGCGTTTGTCAATTAATCCACCAGAGGGCGCCGCTCTGAATTAACCATACTGGACAAATACCACGAAGAAGAGTCAAGTTTTATGAGAAGAAGAAGAAAGTCAGTAATAACAAACATGGAGACGACAGAGGCAACACTGATGTGATACTAATATTGCAGTGTTTTCGCTGGTAAGGTTTAAAAGCAAAGCTTCAGTAGGTAGAGAAAAGATAAATGAGCCAAGTTTCATTTTCACTTCCGCTGGTGGTGGTCTGCACCGCTCCGTACCCCTCTCTGTCTGGGTACTCATCTGCCATCACCTGGAATGTACGCAGAGGATGGACAGAACGCTGCATCCGTATCTGTCTGTCTCTTTAACGTTACTTGCAGTCAGCGTTACTTTTATCACCGTCATTTATTTGGTTAAATCTCCACGCTCTTCACACTCCCCACACATTATTCCTCCTCCTCATACCTGCTGCACTGAACTGCGAATGTCACACGGCCGTAAGTGGTATCAGTGCATTTGTATTGGATTACTTTTACGAGTACGAGTACACACGCTGAGTATCGGAGCTGATACCCAATATTCATATCGGAATTGGTGCATCCCTACCTTACATCCTATCTTTATAATGTAATTTTTAAAAATAAATTTACCTTCTCGCTTACCTTTGCTTCACCAGCTCCTTTGCTTTCAATAGATGTTGTACATGATGAAATGAACGAGCGGTAACTTCCCACAAGTGACGAGTGCAGTGTGAATTCGTAAAAAATCAGAAACATTCGGGTGAGTTCGATTGCTCTCGGCAGCGCTCTTCAGTAGTGGAGACCGCATTTGTTATTTTCCTTGGTTATCACTCGGACATTTTCAATCAGAGATGTAAGTTGGTTGATTTTACTAAAAAATACCTTCGCCACTGTGGCTACACAGGTTGAAAACAACTTTGCCAACCAGGAAAATGCATCGCCAATGGTGATGTGGCAATAGGCTAGTGCAAGCCTAGTAACAGGAAATGGCATGGTCTTTCTTCGAGCTTCTATGTGAAACCTACTGTATTTGTTTCGACTGCAGCAGTACTTATAATGCACCATCCGCAGATGGATTTGGGTTTTGTTTTGTCATGGTTACAGACTGAAGTGGCACATACAAATGCTGCTGTGGGAAAAATGCAGACGTTTATATTACCAGCTTGTCTAATTTATATTCTTTATTCTTTGGGGGGGTGGGGGGCTAAGATTTACCTGTTTGAAGACTGTTAGGAAACAACATGGGTTGTTAACAGGCTAATTGTAATCGACTTGTGAGGCCAGTGAAGATCCAAACCTCTAGTACAGGAGTGTCAAATCTATTGCCTGTGGGCCAAAATAGACTCTCCAAAGGGATGAATTTCTGAAATACAAAAGTTACACTGAAGATATTAACTATCAAGTTTGTTTAGTTCAGGTTCCACATATAGACAAATTGAATTTCAAGTGGATTGGACCAGTAAAGTAGTATAACAATAACCTATGAATAATGACATAAACATAACATAATGACAATTTTTCCTCTTTGTTTTAGTGTAAAAAAGTAAAAATACATGAAAATGTTTACATTTACAGACTATCTTTTCAGAAAATGTAAATAACCTCAACAAATAAAACTACCTGAAATGTCTTAAGAGAACACTGTAACAAATTTCCTGTAGAATTTACAGTAAATACCAGGCAAAAAAGTTGCCAATAAAGTGCTATAAAATAGTTTGCTACTTACTGTGAAATAATTACAGTATATTATTGTATACTTTGTTACAGGTTTTTGCTGTCTATAAATTACAGCAATGTATTGTTTTATTTTAGAAACAACTAGGCCTGTAATGGTACACAAAATTTTCGGTTCGGTACGTTTTTGGTTTTGAAAGCCACAGTTTGTTTTTTTGCGGTTTGGTATGGGAAGAAAGAAAACCCCTCAAAATGTCTTTAATGCATTTGTTATGAATTTTTGATCATTTCCACCCCTAATTTTTGGAGACAATAGAATATAGAAAAACAGGAGTAATATAATTCTGCTGCTATAAATCAAATAGAAAATAAAATAAATAAAATATTATTAAATGTGTTTTAAACATTAGTCTTGCACTTTTCCCTGAAAGATAGTTTTGAACAAACAACCAAAATCAAATCACAGTTCTGTCAGTTCACATTCTGCATAAAAATAACAAAAAAATTTCACATGAAGTGCAACATTAAGAAGAGGGCAAACTGGTATTCTCTTTTAACAAACTTAAGAGCAACATTGACAACAAAATAAACCAAATTATTTATTTTAGGACAGCTAACAAAGTGTTTAGGACACTTTGTGTATTTGTGTGTGTGTGTGTGTGTTTGTGTGTGTGTGTGTGTGTGTGTACGCAGGGTGCGATTTGTCAAAACACTGAGGGGGAAGTTCTTTTTTTTTTGTGTCAGAGCTGGGGTGCTTGGGTGGGGGGGCGCAGTTATATTGACCCTTTGCACATTACGTCACGCTCTGTTCATGCCGCAAACAAGTGCCATGATGAACGGCAGAAGTGCCGGACTGCACACTGGACGGCAAACTGGCTAATATCAAATTTGATCTGAATGTTCTCGTTTTTGTTCATTTTTTAACCTTGCTTTACACGTACAGTGGTCGGACACAACAGTTCCATCCTTCTTCAAAAACACCCATGGTTTCAGCTGGGTTGCAGACAGAGCCTGGCTATGATGGACCTGATATTACAGATAGAGCAGGCTCTGTTTGTGCTGATAGCACATTAGCACCACCAAACGCTAGCTAGTGTGGCTAGAGTGGGTTAACTACTATGATCCACTATGTTCCAGTGGCTGTCATAAGTAGCCTTCAGTATTAGCTCTGTTGTTGTAGTGGCTGCCTTTCTACCAGCTACACTATGTTATACAGTCGTCCTCCAAATTATTCATACCCCTGCCATTTTTTGTAACTTTTTGTTTTTGTGATGAAATGAATGAGTTTTGTCAAGTTTGTTTGTGACTTATATGTAATACGCAAATGAGGAAATAAGAACAAATGATACTTGGAGAAATACTTTATTTCAGGAGTATTTTATTAGAGGATTTCTAAAAAACGCCATGTTCAAAATTATTCATACCCTAGGTTTATTAAGTCCAAAGTCTTTTCTTAATAGTCAATAGAGTAGCCTTTTTTCTTGATAATGGTTCCTGTAAGTGTCCATAAGTTCTCTTCTGTCTCCTGTGGGGTTTTGGTCCACTCTTCCTGGACCAAAGCCTCCAGCTGGGTCCGGTTGGATGGTCTCCTACCCATCACTCTGGTCTTTAGCTCCCTCCACAGATCCTCTAAATGATTTAGGTTAGGACTTTGACTGGGTCATGTCCTTGAACCACTACTGCACTACCTTGGTGGTATGCTTGGGGTCAGTGTCCTGCTGGGACATCCAATCAGGACCAGTCTAGAGTTTCTCAGCACTTTCACGCTGTCATCCAGGACGTTGATATAATTATGTTAAATTCATGATGCCTTGTAACTTCATGAGGTTTCCAGTGCCACTAGCAGAGAAGCATCCTAGCATTATAGGTTATAACCATAGCATTATGTTGCCACCAAAATAACCGAGGTATGAAGGTATCACAGACAACCATCCAGCCAGTATTGCACAAAGGAGTTCTCCATGGATGCAGACACAGGAAGATGGCATGACTCAGGATGAAACATCAGGAGGCTCATCTGGCATTTCCTAGAGCTCTTCTTAACCAAGATCCAAGCTTTTGGTCATCAATCCAGTGATTTGATGAAACAAAGATGGAGTTGTTTGGCCACATGGATGTTGACTGCATCTGAAGGAAGCAAGGAGAAGAACGCAAGCTGAACACAGCCCCAGCCATCAAGCATGGTGGTGGCAACATAATGCTATGGGGTTGCTTTTCTGCTAGTGGCACCAAGAACCTCATCAAGATACAGGGCATCATGAAAAAGGAGGATTATATCAACATCGTGGATGACAATGTGGAAGTGTCTGCTGAGAAACTCTAGATTGGTCCTGACTGGACGTCCCAGCAGGACACTGACCCCAAGCATACCATCAAGGTAGTGCAGTAGGGATTCAAGGACATGACCCAGTCAAAGCTCTGACCTAAATCATATAGAGAATCTGTGGAGGGAGCCAAAGACTAGCGTGATGGGTAGGAAACCATCCAACCGGACCCATCTGGAGGCTTTGGTCCTGGAAGAGTGGACCAAAATCCCACAGGAGACAGAAGAGAACCTGTGGACACTTACAGGAACCATTATCAAGAAAAAAGGCTACTCTAGCCCTTGGTATTTGCAAAGCCACTGTATTTTAAATACCCTCAGAGAGTATCTGTAACGGAGTATAATTTCTGTTTCAGTTGACGTAATTTCTTCCAATCAAAAGAGAACATGATATTGGCGGGAGGGGGTTGTGGACGCAGGTTTGACGACGTACAGATTATTTTGGTTAGGGTTAGGTTAGGATTAGTTGGTTAGGGTTACATTTACACAGACATTTTCCCCAAAATTCATGTGCTGTTGGAGTTGGAGTTATGTTTTAGGAGTTCCTAAATTGTTAAATAAAAAGTTTTTCACTCATTTTTTACAGTAAGGTTTTCTTCTAGTTATTATTTTCACTTGCTTCAAAGGTTTTCATACCCTTTAAAATTAACCAGAGAACACCAAAATTGACCTGAAGCTTTAAAAATTTTCTGGGGGAGGACCCCCAGACCCCCCACCAATACCACTCATGACATTTTTTCTATCCATGTTACTAATCTTCTACACCTGTACACTTTCCTATTCAGTGTGTTTTACAGTATTGCCAAATTTGACTATATAAACTTGTACGCTATAGTAGTATTGTATTGCATTATTTTTAATAGTGTCCAGTGATTTTGACCAGAAGAAAATTTTCAGTCAGATGAAAAATTTTTGCTTTAATCCCTGACACTCCATTTATAACATAATGGTACAGATCGTGTGCATTAAACTCCGGTAGACTGGAGGATTTTGCTAGATCCGTAAACACATCAGGAGGGAGAAGGTGTGGGTTGGTAGCTAGCCCTGCTGTCACTAGCTTCTCCAAATAGTGTTCTTTGTGCTGTCCATGTTGGAGCCAAAATACATTTTTGTACGTTTATTCCTCTTTTTTATTTTTACCTTAATTTAATAATTGTTTAGTGGGTGTGCCTGTGATGATTGCCACAGGTGCATCTCATCATAGGTGTTGGTATGGGTGTGGCAAACTTACATATACCTGCTGTGTGAGGTGGGCGGTGTGTGTGAGGACAGCCCCAAACAATTTTTAGACCGTGAAACAAGTGAATTGAGTTGGTCGGCATTTTCAGTGTTTTCTTTTGTGTTAAAGAGCCTATTTTGTTTATTTGTTGAAAGAATATGGAAAGACAGTTGTGACTTATAATGAACTCTTGGACTTAATATTGCTGAATAAATGGATTGGCATATCCAAAGAAGACAAAGAAACCCAGCCGCACATTCATTTATGCACGCGTCGAAAATATAACAGGTTGAACCCTTCCACACCGTAGTAGTGGCTAAAGGTAAAGCCACTACAGTCCAGTAAGGTGAGTCACTTCGCAGGACAACTCAAAAACATTATTTTCAGCGCCGGTAGCCATAATCCGTTGCTCATTGTTTTATTTGCTGTGTCTCTTTTGTCGTCCACCATGGCACTGCACCCCTTGTCATGTGATAACTGACGTTGGTGCAAAGGGTCAATACGTGGGGGTGTGGTCCATAACTAACATAACTAATGCTGGTGTGAAACGAAAGTGAAACTTTATATACTTTCAATGTCCAGCTCCCGGGTTCTGTTCCTCTGTTATTCAGCGTGTGTGTGAGAGACAGACAGACAGAGAGAGCAAGTGTAAGTGTTTGAGAACTACTGGACATAGGTGGCAAATAATGTTTGTCTTATCATTGTCTCTTTCCTCCTTGTTGTCTTTCACCTGAACCCGCAGTGATCCCAAACAGGACTGTAATGATGGCGGAGGGCCTTCAGTCTCTTCCTTCCAGGTTGACATCATATTTGTTGTTTTTTTTAACCTTATATCAGCTGCTATTTTGTATTTCGGGTCAATGTGCACTCTTTCAATATGTTCGTGTGGAACTTGCGCAGATTTAAAGTTCAAGTTCACTGGCTTGGGATCCATTTGAACTAGCACGAGTTTGTCCTGAGTATCTATATTGAGGTGGTTTCTCTGCTGGGTGAAGATCTGAAGCAGTGGGGGCCGGGGAGGGTTTTACAGTAGTGCTGACCTGGTCTGTGTGCGTGTGCTTGATCGAACCAGGTCGGTACGCTCGCTCGCTCGGACGGACTGGGTCCACGCTCGTACGGACCGGGTCCTTGCGGGAGCCCATTATCCCCAAACTGGAGCTCTGTCCATGCAGGTGCCTTCCCCCATGTTTTCAGAGGCCAAACATTACAAACTTGGCACGCACACCAGGAGTGCCGCTGCTTCTCCAGGAAATGAGCAGTATCACCGTGATTTTCAAAGTGCGGTAATCGAACACAGTTATCATAATAATTAGAATTTAAATGGTAATACTATCAGAAATTTTACCGCAGTTTATCATTATACCGGTAATTGTTACATCCCTATGGCTGAGTACTTTCAAATATAAATATATATGTAATGCATTTTACACAAACTATATAATCTAAATTATAGAGCAGTAACATTCAACAGAATCTTACACTATATTTGGCCGAGAGGTATTAAAAGTGTGTTATGTTTTACTATAGAAATTACAGAAATTTGTTACAGTGAACAGGGTTCTCGCTAGCGTCATTGAACGTCAGGGGCCCCCGATGCTGTCCCTGGGGGGCCCCCGATGCTGAGATTTGACCTACAACGCTGTCTTTCAACTAGCGTAGTGGTGTTTTTTTGTGTGTATTCTGCCCCTGCTTGTGTGTATAGCGGCTAGCTCGGCAGATACATAACAGGTTTCTCAAGAAAAGCCAGACGCCGAAAACTTCTCTCCAAAGCTTTTACTCAAGACTGCAACATACATACAAAACATGTCTCAGTTATGTTCTTTGTTACAGCACGTTAACATAGCATTATACATTCAAATGAATGAGAAAAGATCGCTAGCTCGATGCTAACATAAATGGGGAAATCTATAGACATGCTAACGATTAGCATCTTCAGATCGACTTAGGATTTACAACGTCTTTTAATCTAACAACAAAAGTTTCCATCAGAGACAGGTTTTACTATTCATTAACACAACAACTAAACATAAAATACTCACAGGCAAACGTTCTTTCTGGCCATACAAACAGAATGAGAGAGACAAGTCTTCTACTTCCTTCCCGTGTCTGAACTGGCTGCGGTAACACCGAAAGTACAAAACACACACCAGTGCAACTTCTTCCGACCACCAGAGGGCCCCCTTTGCTTGCTTTTGACAACAGAACATCACTGTGTGTGTGTGTGTGTGTGTGTGTGATGTCCAGCGTAATGATAACGAGATTTGAATTTGAAAAAATATATTCCTTTATCTTGGCACAAAGCGCTGCAGACAGGAAATGAGAACAATATAATCAACACCCCTTTGTGTGCCCCTTTGTGGCAACATCACTTGCCTTATGCTCATTGGCTGACAATGAGACTTCAATCAATTTATCTTATTTAAATGGACCGATCACCCGTGGAAAATTATATCTAAAATTTAGCCTGTGCGTGTGTGTAATATGAGTGCTACTCCGATTATCCCTAATTTCATGCAAGTGAATATTTTTCCACGATCATGTCTGCGTTGAAGCGCGGGAGCAATGCCAAATGCAAGGGTAATATCGCATCATTTTTTGGCTTCATTCCTCAAAATTTGCCCCTCACAATGCAGGAAATAGTGTTTCAGAGAGTTATACATTTCAGAATTTTCCGGGGGAGGATGCCCCCAGACCCCACTACAAAACTCACACATGGTACCCTTACGCTGTGAAAAAATCCTAGTGAGAACCCTGGTGAAATATGTGCAATTTTTAATAATGTTCTGCCTGTTACTAAATGTTTTGTGTATTTGTAGATCCACTGAGACCTTAAGTTTTAATACACATGTGTAAATGATAAAGTGAAGCATGATGTTGTTAAAATTTTGCTTATTTTTCTTAAGAGTGTTGTGCATGTTATTCAGATTTTTTGAAGGATGCTTTGTAAACGTTTTCATAATGTAGCCCAATTGTACTTTTTTCATTGGTATTATTTTACTGGTCCAACCCACTTTAGGTCATATTGGCCTGTATGCGGCCCCTGAACTTAAATGACTTGCCGTGACAGCTGTGCACTCTAGTGCCATTACTGAAGACTTGAACAGCTATTTGAAAGAAAAAAAATGGATGTGTGGAATAATTGCATGAAAACTCTTGCTTCTGTCCATCCCATCTTCAATACAAGAAAAGCACTCGGAGAGCGCAGACCTCCGCCAAGACAGATCTGTCCCTCCCCTCCAATCACCACCAAAATTTAATCATTTTTTCCTTGTGCCATTATCAACATTTCCTGAAAATTTCATGAAATCCGTCTGTAACTTTTTTAGTTATCTTGCTAACAATCAAACAAACACGCATGCACGCACACAAAGCAAAGTGATCACAATACCTCCTGGCGGAGGTAACAAGACCTTGTCCAACAGTTATGCTTACTGCAACTACGGCTGGATAATAGGCCTGTAACGGTACACGTACCGAACTGAACCGTTTCGGTACACACCTGTTCGGTTCGGTACACAGCTGTACCGAAATGGCACAGTATGATGAGAAAAAGAAAAAGGAACGAAAGACATTGTTTGATGCGGAACTTTAAATCCGCGCAAATTTCACACAGACATATTGAAGGACGCACACATTGACCCGAAATATGAAATAGCAGCTGATATAAGGTGAAAAAAAACCCAACAAATATGATGTGAACTTGGGAGGAAGAGACTGAAGATGCTCTGTCATCATTACAGTCCTGTTTGGATCAGTTCAGGTCACGGTGGAAGACAACGAGGAAAGAGACAGTGATAAGATGAACGTTGTTTATTGCCTATGAACTACAGTAGTTCTAAAACACACTAGCTCTGTCTCTCTCACGCACGCTGTATAACAGAGGAATAGAACTCGGAATTGGCCGTTGAAAGTATAAAAAAATAAAGTTTCACTTTCGTTTCACGCCAGCGTTAGTTACGTTAGTTATGGACCGGACCACACCCTCCACCCCCCTGGCTCCGACCCAAAAAACAAAACAAAAAATACAACAAACAAACCATCCCCCAGACAAATCGCACCTTGCACACACACACACACACACGCACGCGCACACACACACACACACACACACACAAGTACACAAAGTGGCCTAAACAGTTTGTTCTCTGTCCTAAAATAAATAATTTGGTTATGTTTGTCATCAATGTTGCTCTTCAGTTTGTTAAAACAGAATACCAGTTTACCCTCCTGTTAATGTTGCACTTCATGCAGAATTTTTTTATTGATATTTTTATGCAGAATGTGAACTGACAGAACTGTGATTAGATTTTTCTTGTTTGTTCAAAACTCCCTGTCAGGGAAAAGTGCAATACTAATGTTTAAAATACATTTGGTAATATTAATAATTTATTTTATTTTCTATTTGATTTATAGCAGCAGAATTATATTATTCCTGTTTTCCTATATTCTATTGTGTCCAAAAATTGGGGGAAAAATGTTCAAAAATTCATAAATGTATTAAAGATATTTTGAGGGGTTTTCTTTCTTCCTGTACCGAACCGAAAAAAAACCCCGAACCGTGGCTTTGAAAACCAAAAATGTACCGAACTGAAAATGTTGTGTACCGTTACAGGCCTACTGGATATTGGATGTGACATTACATAAGCATTTTGTTGCATAAACTGCCATAGAGAGTGCATCCCATAATCAAAGTTAAAGGCAGACTAATGAAATATTGGGTATGATTTTGTTTCTGTTTTGCTGTGCAGTGTATCCAGAAAATCTGCACAATCAAAGGTGTCAGGTGAGGTGTGTGACTCACAAATGTGCCATGTACCTTTTCCCATGTTCTGCATCTGTTTGTTGTTGTTACAGCTCTAGCTGCTGTAAGCTACAGATTCCACTGCTCACATTTCCATAACAGTAGACAGCCCTGGTTCATGTCCCTCATGGTGCCATGATGTTTCTTGCCCTGTTTTAGCCAGGACTACTCTCTAATGCGCACTTGGGAAACATGGCACTTTTCATCCTTTTTTTTTTTTTTTTTTTTTTTTTTTTTTTTAAATAGAGTCTAGGCTGTCAGGGTTAGAAGAAGGCATAAAGGATTAGTGGTATTAGTATTCAGTATTATTTGTTTTGATATATCTGATAAATAATCTCTGTCTGCACTCTATAGTCTGATATATGTCCCGTCCACAGGATTCATGTCACCAGGAACTCCCCATCAATACTGTAATGAGAAAACATTTATTATTGGGTTACATATTATTTATAATCTAGTGCTGGTAATTGTTAATTTTTTTTTTTACCTTTGGGTCTACAAATATGTCAGAAAATCATTTTGACCAATTTAATTAGTCCTTTTACAAACTAGTATTCCCAAAAGTTGGCTGATGTTAGACTTATAAACTGATAATACTGATTAATTTATGACTTTATTAATATCTAAGAGATTTCCCTACAGGTGTAACAGTGAGTTTGTTGTTCATTGATTTAAATTTTTCTTAATTACTTCATCCATGTCTATATATATTATTGACATGGGTGAATCACTACATCACTTCAACAATTATCCAGTTGTTAAAAAAATAAAATTAAAAAAATCAAAATTTCAAACAATGTTGAGTTTCTGGGGTTCTGGGAGTTCAGTAATATTGTCCATTAAACTGTCTATCTGCAAAATATATATATCTATATCTATATCTATATCTATCTATCTATCTATCTATCTATCTATCTATCTATCTATCTATATATATATATATATATATATATATATATATATATATATATATTTTATATATTCAAAGAAAAATAAATGATGGGCTGGGTCATTCACTAGGCGTATCAACTCTTCTAGCCTATTGAGATTATCAAAATCAATCAAATGTATGTAAATTATGCTTGTCTGATAATTGAATGTTGAAATAAAGATCAGTCTACATCACATCTTGTCATTGCTGGCTTTTCATTTATTACAGTAGCCGCAGATTACCTCTTATTCAGGATAGTGGGTCCATCTTGAGCCTTGACTGAAAGGAGGAAAAATAATGGGGGAAGGATTGGCATTTCAAGCTTGTTCAAATTAGTTAATGGCCTTTTTAACATATCCAATTAATGCTATTTGAAAACGTTATCAATTTTCATTGACCAAGAAATATTTCAAGAAATTTCAATTAATATATCCACTTGAGATCCAGCAATGCATTTTTTTCCTCTGTAGGGGACAAGAGTTTCACAGTTTTACCAAAATCCCTTGGACTAAAGGACAAAGGAGTAAACTTGGTGTGTGATATGTGAAGAACATCACATATGTAGCTGTCCCTCCTTTTAGTTCTATCTGCTTTTGTTCAGGTTTAAAAGAGAAAATGTTTGATCCCATTTATATGTTAAGATGAACAGACTCATTCTTTTTGCATGGCATCTCATCAGAGGAAACTTAGTTTTTTCAAGTTTTGGTAGAAGTCAGGCAGAGAGACAAGCTGATGTTGATTCTTCAGAAGATTTTCCCACTGGATTTCAATAGGTTCTAACTGCAGACTCTTTTCTACTTCCTCTGCATCCACCAGGAAAGGAGTCAGGAAGATTTTGATTTCTTTATGACAAGACATGAAAGATCTCGGTAGCGTTGACTGAATTCTGTCATGAGAGTTGTGATTAAAGACACATATTTTGCCTTTTTAGCAGAAAGATCAACCTCTGGAAAAGTATATTTGGTTTCTGACAATGTGAGGAAATACATGACACTGAAGTTGTGTCTAAAACAGACTTTCATGTGCATGTAAAGTGGTGGCACAAGCTGGTCTTTGCCTTGGAGACTTGTTCACTGTGTTAAAATGATCAGTAAGATCCTTTAAAAATGGCAGGTGTTCTCACCACAGAGGGTCAAAAACTGTTCGATTTCTGATCTCAGGGAGTAAAACTGCCGTGGCTTAGCCAGCGCACATCAGAATGATAGAGTAGATCCACATATTCAGCATCGACATCAGACAGGAAACAGTATCTTTACCTATTATTTTCTTTCCAAATCAGTTATTCTTATTCATCAGCCACTGTCGGAGTAAAGTACCGCAGATACAGTAGTTTGTAAAGTGTCCTTATCAGCACTGGTTAATCTTTATTCCACAACAAAATACCAATACTTTTTTTACTTTTGGCCCCCTCCGTTGTAGTAAACTATACTGCCCAGTAGGGCTGTGCAATTAATCGATTTTAAATCAAAATCAGATTTTTAAATTAAGATGATATTTAAAAAACAGAAATCGTCAACTTGATTTCATTTCTCTCGTGCCTCGGAGCCATGTACCTGTGGGATACTTCTATCTGTGAGAGCGTTTTTTCATAGAAGTCTGTGTAATGACTGGGGACCTTAAATCTGTGATGGGCCCGCAGTAGTCATACCAATGTAAGCTTTGGTTTCAAGCATAGATCCCCCAATTCAAATATAACTGCATGGTAGGGATGTAACGATTACCAGTATAATGATAAACTGCGGTAAAATTTCCGATGGTTAGTATTATAGTTTAAATTGTAATTATCATGATAACTGTGTTTGATTACCGCACTTTGAAAACTCATGATAATACTGCTCATTTCCTGGAGAAATGAGCGTGCATGTGCAGTTTGCAATGTTTGGCCTCTGAAAATATGGCTGAAGACACCTGTATGGACAGCGCTCCAGAGATTTGGGGACAGCAGGGCTCCCGCATGGACCTGGTCCATCCGAGCGCATGGACCCAGTCTGCGCTAGTGTTAACCCCTCTCTGGTCCCCCTGCTTCAGGATCCTCACCCAACAGAGAAACCATCTCAATATAGATACTCAGGATAAACTCATGCCAGTTCAAATGTATGCCCAGTGTATAAGTACTTTTTGAACACTTTGAGCACATTTCAACAATATGGTGATAATAACGATAACCGTGATAATTTTGGTCACAATAACCGTGATATGAAATTTTCATATCGTTACATCCCTACTGCATTGGGATCACGTATATTACGTGGTCCACGCACACACGCAGGACTGATGCCTGTCACTGACTTAAATTGGTATCTGATATCTGATAACATCACAGATTTGAGGTAGGGAGCAGTGCCTTGCTACTCACGAAACCGACATGCTGACTTCTGCTGTCTTTTGTAATTTTACCCAAAAATCAAAATCGAAAATGGAATTTTTAGAGGAAAAAATCGGGATTTTATTTTTGGCCAAAATCGTGCAGACCTACTCCCTGGCCAAAAAACGTTACCACTTGGATTTGACCAAGCAAATAGGTAAATGCCTCCTTTTGGATAATTACAGCATGTTTGAGTTGCAACAAGTTATTTAACCCTAACTGATGCAGTGAGTAGCTTCTTGTTTCTTAAACAACCATATCAAAGACACATGCTGTGGTTATGGAAAAGATTTTAATCTTTTTCAGAAGGGTCAAATTATTGACATGCATCATGTAAAGAAAACATACAAGAGGAAAAGGACTATGATTGGGTTAAGAACTGTCCAACGCATTATTAACAAGAAAAGCACTCGAAGAGCGCAGCCCTCTGCCAAGACAGACCCCCCCCCCCCCCCCCCCCCCAATCACCACCAAAATTTATTAATTTCTTCCTTGTGCTGGTATCAACATTTTCTGAAAATTTCATGAAAATCTGTCCATAACTTTTTGAGTTATCTTGCAAACAAACAAACAAACACGCACGCAAACACACAAAGCAAAGTGATCACAATACCTCCTGGCAGAGGTAAAAATAACATGCGCACACTTGGAAAGCCTCGACCTGACTTATCAGGCACACTACTGCCACCCAGTGGCCTGACTTATCAGTGCATGCCAACGATTTTGGATAGATGGATGGACGACCACTTGATGACAACACCCTGCGGCCAGTGTGGCCGAGGGTAATAACTGGAAGGATAATGGGGAACGGTCATTTTCAAGGAAGAAATGTGGACAGAAAAAAATCTTGAATGATGGGGATCTGCAGTCACATAGATGTTTGGTGAAATCAGATGATAAAAAAAAAACAACAGTAGAACTCATGGCTACCTTTAATAGTGAAAGTAAGACCATTTTCACACCCACAATGTGAAGGGAACTCGAGGGATTGGGGCTAAACAGCTGTAGAGCCTTAAGAAAACCACTTATCACTGAGGCTTCAATTTGATAGAGAGCATAAAGATTGGACTGTGTTTCAATGGAAGAAGGTCATGTGGTCTGATGAGTCCAGATTGACCCTGTTCCAGTGGTGCAAGAAGGGATTACCCATCATGCCTAGTGCCTACAGTCCAAGCCAAGGGAGTAGGTTTGATTCTGACATTGGTGGGGACACAAAAGGGCTCCAAGGCAGCACTACTGAAAGTTGATGTTTTTTTGCATTTGCGATTGTAATTTCACGTTATGTAGAGCTGATGAAACAAGCAAACAGTCATAGTTGGTTTTAGCCATTTTGGCACCCTAGGTGAGATTTGAATTTGGTGCCCCCTCCTTAAAAAACACATACATGCACACAAACACACACATACATATGAGGGGGGCACGAAGAGGAGATACATGAAGCATGAGAGGAGATGGACAAAGCAGCCAGCAGTAAACCACATAAAAACATTTATAAACCACATAGAAACATATATCAAACAGCCAACTAGCAGTAAACCATATAGAAACATAAATAAATCAGATAGAAACATTTATAAACCAGCCAACTAGAAGTAAACCACATAGAAACATATATAAACCACATAGAAACATATATCAAACAGCCAACTAGCAGTAAACCATATAGGGTACGGTTACATGATGTTTTTTAAATCTGATTTATTTTTCCAGAAGAAATTAATTCGGAATTAAGTATTTTCTGTTTACATGAAAATGTTAAACCCAAATAAAGGTTTACATGAGGTATTAATGAGGTAGATAAGTGAGCAAAAGGGTTTGTGCTGCAGTGCTCACGTTGCCTTGTTCTCGCAGCCCTTCTGTTTGCTTAGCTTAGCATAGTCACTGCATTTCCATGGTCACATGTAGCCAGTTTTTTAAAGGTGATTTGTTGTCTTTTGTAAGCGATTTTGTGAAATCTGATTCTCCCTAATTATTTCTTTAGATCTGCGACTTACTGCACTCATACAATCTTCGGACTGTTGTGTTGACGAAAGTTGGAAAATCTTTTTGTTGGAAGGGATGCATGCGCTAAACTAGCTTTGCTTTACCATTTTAGCTTTGCATTAGTTTTTATTTCCCAAGATTTTATTACTGCAGTAAGTCACATCGCCATGGTTTGAGCCTCAGTTTGTGATCATATTGACCCCACCGGACTAAAGTAATGATTAGGGAGAACTGAATTTCACAAAATCACTCATAAAACACTACGGATCACCTATGAAAGCCTGGCTACGTCTGACCATAGGAATGAAGCGATTATGCTAAACTAGGCTAAGCTAAGTTAACGGAAGGGTTGCGAGAACAAGGCAATCGGTGCACTGCAGTGCAAACTGATTTGCCCACTTATCGAACTCATTAGTGCATGACAAATGAATTAACAAAAAAAACAGGTGATGAACTCTTCCTTCAGGGTTTTAGAGGCTGGTAGATTCCATCAGAATAGCCCACTGGAATGGTTTGGGTTGACTAGACTGCATTGCATATTCTTCCGCCAGCACAGAATTTATGCGTCAACGCGACAGGACAAGACAACAAGCATGTGCAGGATGGCAGGAATAAAGTCCAAATGGAATAAAGGGTTTACATGTCTGAGGAATAATTTAGTTTGGAATTAAAAGGGGATTAAACCAGTGACTTTATTCTGATTTAAATTTATTCTGAACTATTCTTTTTCAACTGGAATAAGGTGTTTACATGGGCATCTTAAATAGGATCTAATGTTTATTCAGATTAAACCAGGAATAAAAGTTGTCATGTAAACGCACGGATAGAAACATATATAAACCAGTTCAGCAGCAATAACGCAGACACCTTAGCAAATATCTCATTTCTTAATCATCTACAGAACCATTATTAGCCAACTTAGCTTCATTTCAGTTCAGCTAGCTGTTGCTAGTAACATAAAACGTTTTTTTAATATAATAAAAGTTACATCCCTCTATAATTAGATTATTTTTCTGCTTCCTCTTTTCTCTGCTTCTAAACTGTGCAGCTAAGGCCTTGGAAGGCCTTTTCATGGTGATAAACTCTCCATCCTTTACCTGGATGCTTAGTTCTACACCTGTCTGACTCTGTCATTCCGCTCTGCTCTGTCTCTGTCCCTCACACACACAGTGAGCACTGGTCTGGGAGAGCTCACCTGAGAAATTACAGGGGGGGTTGTTGTTTTGTTTTATTTTCCTCTCATTCCTTTATTTTTAAGACAATTGATGAGAAATTATTATGTTATCAGTTATCAACCTTTGCCACGAACCGGCCCTGCACACATAGACACGCATATGCATGCATGCATGCATGCAGGCAAACAGTCAGACACATGTACAAATGTAAATGTAAATGACACCTCTGATATTCAAATCCATCTAGCTGACGTGACCCAGGCAGAACAAATGCAAACATGTTGACAACTTATGCTAAGCGGTTGGAGATACCAACTGCCTCCTGTCCTGTCCAACTTTTTTTTTCCTGTCCTGTCCAACTAGCGTAACTGTAGCTTTTACAAGTAGATGGAGTAACAGCGGGGACGGCCAATCACATGTACAATAGCAAAACCGCAGAGCCAATCGGAGAGTGATAGAGGCGGGACTTCTAGCAGAGACCTACTGTTAATCCTTTGTGTGCCGTAATCATTGACTAAACACTATGGACAGCGGTTGGATTGGTAGGAACAACACAGTAGTGGCTGGATATTGGTAGGGACGTGTCCCTAGCATCCCTATGCAATTCTACGCCCCTGGTCCAAGCCTGTGGGGGCAGTGTCTGGGGTTGGCTCAGGTCTAGGTTCAGTAACATTATGTGTCCATAAATGAGTTCAGCTGAACCTGAATAAACTGTACGACCAGATTATTCCATCAGTGTTTTTTTTTTCTTCCCTGATGATTCCAAGGTGACAATACCAGGATTCATCAGGATCCATTTGTCAGAGTGGTTCAGGGAACGTGAGACATCATTGTCACACATAGACTGGCCTCCACAGAGTCCAGACCTGAACCACAGAGTCCAGACTTAAACCACAATGAGGATATTTGGAATGTGCTGGAGAAGACTTTGCACAATGGCCTGACTCTTCCGTCATTCATGTCATCAATCATGACATTGCAGAAGCTTATCAAAACAATGCCACACTGAATGCGTGCCAGAATCACAGCTAAAGTTGGTCCAACTAAAGCAACAAACAAAACAAACCCCAAAAAATCTAGTTTTCCCTTTAATTTTTTAAATGTTTTGGCTGTGATATAATTCATTGCAGAGGGACCCTGGGGAATGATGGCAGCAGGTATATGAAGCAGTGGTGGTTGTAAAGATACTTGCAGAGCAGTGAAGCAACATTAGTGTGGACTAGGGATGTAAACAATTAATCGACTAACAATAAATTGTTGATAAGAATTTGCTCGATTAAATTATTAATTAATTATTAAATTATTAATTGTCGGTTAATTGCCCTTTTCCACCTGTCCACACCTGTCCGAAGGCTGACAGTTTGTCCGCACTGCGACGCCGCGGCTGGGATAGCCGGTCATTGAACCGGATCATGGCGTTGATGAGTTAGAATGTCTTTATGGACATGGTGGAGCCAAACACAGAGCGGCCCGTCTGTTTTTGGGAGCGGTGCACCCCCGACTAAATACGCGCTCAAATGCGGGGTCGGTATCGTAGTGTTTTCCCCGGAGGTTGGTCTAGTCAACAGTCAGTGAAAAGTTTCACTTTCACTTCTGCGGTGGCACGGACTGCACTGTACCCCCATAGTGTTAGAAGTAGGACGGAAAGTGACGTACGCACGCGGATGGTTACCAACCAACACGCACGCATCCCCTGGCCATACTGAAACGTGTGCGAGTCCCCCCCCCCACGAAATGCATGCGTGTGCCCCCCCCCCCCCCATTACACCGCCACATCAACAGATGAATTCCACAGGAAACTCTGACTGTATCCAATGGTTCAATAAATCAATCATTAAGGAATGTAACGTGATTTTTTCATGGAGTGTATAATCAGTATTTAGTTTTTATTCTTATAGACTGTATTGAAAAAGAAATTCAGGTTCTCAGGAAAATCACTGCTTATCAATTAATCGTTAATTGATTGATAAGGGCAACCAACTAACAATTAATGAATTAATCGATTATTTGCATCCCTAGTGTGGACGGAGCACAGGTATTTGGGCAATGAATATAGACCACCAAATGGCCAGCATTGGATAGACTACACCCTGGTACACCCTGGACAAGTCGCCAGTTCATCACAGGGCTGACATGTAGAGACAAACAATCACTCTCACATTCACACCTATGGGCAATTTAGATCAACCAATTAACCTATCAGTGCATGTCTTTGGATGGTGAGAGGAAGCCAGAGTACCCGGAGAGAACCCACACAGACACGGGAGAATATGCGAACTCCACACAGAAAGGTCCCACCCCCATTGTCTGGTGTTGGAATCGAACCCAGGACCTTCTTGCTATGAGGCACGAGTGCTAACCACTGCACCACCCAGTGGTGCAGTGTTATCGCCCACTGTTTATCCAGTTGACATTGGATAGACTCTATGTCAATATTTGACTTGTTTCTTTTTCCTAATACTTACTTGGGTGTGATACAGTAAGGCTCCTTGAGTAATGCAAGGTTCTCGCTAGCGTCATTGAACGTCGGGGCCCCCCAGAGCAGCGTCGGGGGGCCCCGATGCTGAGATTTGACCCGCGACACTGTCTTTCAACCAGCATAGCGGTGTTTTTTTTGTGTGTGTGTGTGATCGTCCAGCGTAATGATAACGAGACTTGAATTTGAAAAAATATATTCCTTTATCTAGGGCTGCACAATTAATCGATTTTAAATTGAAATCGGATTTTTTAATTAGGACGATTTTTAAAAAAGGGAAATCGTGAAATCTATTTCACTACTTTCTCATGCCTCCGGGCCACGTGCCTGTGGGCTAATGTAGGCACTTCCTCCTATCTGTGACAGCGGTCTTTCACAGAAGTCTGTGTACTGACCGGACTTTAAATCTGTTAAATTTGTTAATGCCGATATTTCACGCACAGATCCCGCAATTGAAATATAACTGAATGTGGATCACTCATCTTCCATTGTCCCGGATCCGTACCGTACTGTCTTCTTCTGATCCGGGTCCGGGTCGTGGGGTCAGCAGCCTCAGCAACCTCAGCAGAGGGGCCCAGACAGCCCTCTGCCCACACACATCCACCAGCTCCAGGGACAGAATCCCTCTAGCGCACAGGTGTCAAACTCCAGTTCTCGAGGGCCTGTATCCTGCAGGTTTTAGATATTTCCCTCTTCTAGCACACCTGGTTCAATTAATGATCAGCTCATCATTCAGCTCTGCAGAAACCTGATAATGATGGAATGGCTTCCGGGTGTGATGGAAGAGGGAAATATCTAAAACATGCAGGACACTGGCCCTCGAGGACTGGAGTTTGACACCCCTGCTCTAGCGTGTCCTCGGTCAATCTCTTCCATGCACGGATTCCCCAATTTAAATATAACCGCATGGGGATCACTCATATTATGTGGTCCACACATGCACGCATGACTGATGCCTGTCACTGACTTACATCAGTATTACTTCTTTGGGCCAGATACCCAGAAAAAAAAAAAAAAAAAAAAAAAAAAAAAAAAAAAAAATATATATATATATATATATATATATATATATATATATATATATATATATATATATATATATATATATATATATTTATTTATTTATTTATTTATTTCTCTTACTTGCTACATTTTTCATTCACAGATGTAAGTTCTTTAACACAAAACCAAATATTATTTATTTTTGAAAGTTGTTGAACTTTATTTAAAGCTGTTAGATAAATCTGGAAACAAAAAGGCTATAAAAACCATCAGTGTTTGCTCTGATTTGGACATTGTATTGTACAGTAGTGTATTCCATTCCCCTTGGCAAACTTGTTATGTTATTTTCTTGTTGTATACATTGTTTGTATACTCTACTTAATTCAATAAAGATTTAATGAAAAAAAAACAAAAACTTCTGTGGGCCCATCATGTGATACCATCACAGATTTGAGGTAGGGAGCAGTGGCTTGCATTGTGGGCTGCTCATGAAAATGACATGCTCATTGGCTGACAATGAGACTTCAATCAATTTATCTTATTTAAACGGACCAATCACCCGTGGAAAATTATATCTAAAATTTAGCCCATGCATGCGTGTAGTGTAAGTTGCCACTCCGACTATCCCGTATGGAGTAATTCCCATCAATAATTACCATTCATAAATTGAAAAAAAAAACCTTTTTGCTTTTAATCATTGTTGTAACAAACACAAAAACTTGGCTTTATTCCTCAAAATTTGCCCTTCAAAATGCAGGAAATAGTGTTTCAGAGAGTTATAAATTTCAAAATTTTCTGGGACAGGATGCCCCCGGACCCCCCTACAAAACTCACATCATGTACATGCGTGCCGCGTACATGGTGCCCCTACACTGTGAAAAAATCCTAGTGAGAACCCTGTAATGATTAATGTTTATGTGTTTATACTCTTGGCAGGTTGATACATTAATATATTAACTTCTACTTTGTGTTTATGATCAGAGGCATACAGTTCCCAGCTGCCCTTAGTCTGCCAGAGCCCCTCATCAAAAAGATATCATATCGCCCCATGCCATGTGTCCTCAGTCAGGGACAACTTCAGTTGATTGATGTGACGTCCTGTGGACATAGCTGGCCTTGTTCACATAGACATGTTAACGAACGGCACATTATTATGTTAATGTAGGTCCTTTTCAGCTAGATGGGGTGTAACTTTCACTTTCTTTTCGATTCTCCTCCTTATCCACATCTACTGTCTTTTCACCTGTTGCACTCTGGCTGAATCTTCACTGCTTTTAGGAGGGTTTAGGCTCTAGTTTGGCAGACATGTTCTCAGTTGAACCAGTGCAGGTTATATGCTATCAGCAAGCCTCTTTGAACTTTTAACAATTTCTGTTTCTCTGAAAGAAAAAAAAAAGGATTTTTACATTTTTTAGACCATGGATACAGATGTAGTTTAACAACAGGGTTAGAGTTAGACTGATTGTCATGACATTTACATGGTGCTTTATTGTTAATATTTATGTTTTTGGGCTCTTTACTGTTTTTGCCAATAGGAAAGAAAAACCAGGAATCTACCAATCAATAACATACCAGCGGTGCCACTAATCCCACTCACCATCTGAATAATTCATGGTGCGTCAGGACTCAGAGGCTGATGCTGTCTACATTTTTTAATGATTAATTTCATGAGTGTTTCAAGGGGTCTCTTAATTGTTGTTTACTGCCTGCTATGCGACCACATGTTATTTTTATGCCATCGTGATTACTCCCGACAGTGCCTGGAGTGCTTGAGAAATAAAGTCCATTAAGGGCTCCTGAGAGCTGTTTTCCTGTCAAGCACCTGGAAACATTTCCACATTCAAACTTCACTGCATATAAACAATAAATCTCATCCAGTCAGTAAGACAATAAGATGCACAAAGTGGTGCAGGAGATGTATTTATGGTTCAACAGTGCAGTAATACTTGCAGTTTCCCACAAAGCTAAATAATTAGTAGGATGTCTGTAAAACATAAAATGCAGATAACAGTACAAACAGTTAAAGAAAGGTGTCAGTAAAGGAGCGTTTTATTTTGATTGTGTGAGAGTGAGAGGTCTGAAGCTCAGTGCTGACAAAGTGTAATTCTGTAAAAGCGTGGTGTGAGTTGTGGAACAGATAACGTGTTTGACAAAAATTAAAGAGTATCTGTGAGAATGAGAGCGACTGCCAGGCCTCATGCCTTAGTGCATCCATGACCAGCCACCGCTCCCCTAGTCATCCTTTTACACTTACACAAACAATACAGTCGTCCCTCAACTTATTTAGCCGTCAGCCTGGAGGATACGCTTTGTGTTCCTATTAAACAGATTTAGGTGAAGCAGCAAATGATTCATGCTTTCTCAAAGTAAATTGTTTTTTTGTGCAGTTTTTAAAAATAAATTTTCTAATGAGTTGATACATTTTTGGTTACTTTATTGATAAGCAATAACAAAAAAATTAAGTAACAACCACAGCTTGTATAATTGGGCCGTTAAACTGTAATGTGAACATTTCCACATAAAATTAGGTCTGTATAAAGAATACGTTTCCTGTAGGATTTTTACTAGCAGCAGGGATTAATTAACGTGATCAATGACAAAAAAACTGACCAGATGTTTAGCAAGTAGTCATGAGCAAATTTAGTATAATTATAATTCACAGATAATACTTTACAGATGGTAAACAACTGATACAGTTAGAAGTTGGGACTAAAGGTGCCAATGGTGAATATAAGGCTTCTAAATTAAGAAACATGCAAAATAATAGTTGAATAGAAAAAAATGACTCCCACTTAGATATTTTATGGTTAGTCTGATATTCAGTTCCTCATTTATTGATTTATTACTTACGAGGGCCATTGATTTGGATATCTATTCATTACTTTGATGTTGTTCAATATGACAACTACCCACTTTATAAAAAAGTGAAGAATTTCAGTCCCATACATACCTAATGTGTTGTTAGTGTCAGTACATTTTGGGTGGACGGGGCAGGGATGATATTGGCTGATTAATTTTCTGTCAGCTTTTACCTACTCCAAACATATTTTCCTTATCACGTTGGGCTTTCAAAACCCATTATCAGGCCACCTTGAGATTTTAGAGCATACACTCTTGCCCAATTATGCCCCTTCTACTATACCTTATGGGAAATTTTTGATCCTATTTGAATTGTGTCGCCATTGGCACAAATTTCTCCATTTAAATGATAATTTTAAGAGCCAAGAGATTCACAGTTTTGTGAAGATAGTGAAGAAACATCTAGTTTTGTGTGATGTGGTTCATTGGACTCCATCTCTCCT
Organism: Sphaeramia orbicularis; assembly: GCF_902148855.1. Taxonomy (NCBI): domain Eukaryota; kingdom Metazoa; phylum Chordata; class Actinopteri; order Kurtiformes; family Apogonidae; genus Sphaeramia; species Sphaeramia orbicularis. Next base: position 49,342,190 of record NC_043977.1, on the reverse strand, counting down.
CTTGATCTCTCCTCATGTGATATATATGTCAGCAACATAAAAACAGCTATTACGTCTGCATATTTCACCTTGTTCTTCAAGAGCGAGGTAGAAGAAGTAGGTGAAAATCACAACAGTCTGGTCATGTTGCAGCTGCAGAGACAACTTCAGGGACTCGGAACAGATTGTGGCATCACCTTTGTGACTTTTGGGTGTGTAGATTATATTTTCAGAGTCTGATACTTGAACACTTTTACAATGAATTAAGACTTTCTTGACTTGTAAAATGATCTTTTAAATTAAGAAATGCCAATTGTGTGTAAATAATGGAATAATTCAAAGGGGATCAGACTAGTCTCTCACCATTGACTACAGTCCAGGTACCATGTGGCACAGGTGGACGGGGTGGGACTTAAGTAGTATTGGATGAGCTGACAGTATTTATGTCAGCTTTTCTGATTCAGAGACCACATAAAAAGCTCAAAACTACAGAGAGAAATTGAAAAGTAAAATTTTACAGAGATGACAAAGATAATTTATAGCTGAAACATTGATGAAAGCACACTTTTGCCAACACTCAAGGTAACAAATAACAGAGCTCAGAAATCTAAAAAAAAGCATCACCAATAACCACTCTGGACCTCCATTAGAATTCCTTTTTAGGTTACTGGTCGATAGGTATTGTGAAGGTGCTTTGTCCCACAGCGTTGTCGTCTTCGTCTTTGTTAGCAATTTCTTTAAAGCTGTGTATGACGTTTGTCACTAGTTTTTCATCAAATCTGTAAAACCTGAGTGAGGTTTAGGTTTCGGTTTGGCATGTAAACAAATGGACTGGTTGTGATGGAGTACACTTCAAAGTTGTTCACTGTGAGGGGACTGATTCAGGTGTGTAATCATGGAAAGACTAACGGATTTGTGATACTTAGCCTATCACTCGGGTTTTACAGATTTGATGAAAAATTGGTGGCGAAAGTCAAACACAACTTTAAACATTTTCTTTGATTAAACTACTTGTTGGATTCATTTCACATTTTACGCGTAGCTTCCTTGGGACAGTGTCTACAAAGTCTGTTTACAATTTTCAGAAATTTAGATTTTCTTTCATTTTTTTTTTTAAATTTGAGAAATAAAAAAAAATGCTTTTTCTTATATTGGTCCATATTTTGATGGCTCATGACATGGAGATAGTTAGAGATATCAGTATAGTTACTATTGAGCACTGATAGGAAGTCAATATGGACTTTCATTTAAATAGTTGAGTTATCCTCCAGTGAAAGTACCACAAATTGAGAGACTGATCTCCTGCATCAAGACCACAGGACTCTAACATAGCACCAGAACCTGACAACCATGCAAATTCACGTTGTTATTGATTCTTGATCGCACATGCCGGTGAGATATAGGGCCATTGGTCCTATTTTTCTTATTGATTAGAGGCTTTATAAAGACAGTGCTTTGACTATGGTAAACTATTTTGGTCATGCATTTGTATGTCAGTATTTGAAGAGTTTGTATTGCTAGCTGACTAACATCCCAGCATTAGAGACAGTGTTTTATTTGAAATTCAGTCTTTGAGTCCTGGACTTGTTCCTAATGTGCATCAGGCAGTCAAGTGCATTCGCTCAGTGTTATTTTGTTGGTGGAAGAGTCAGTAACAACATAGATGGCAGTTTAACGATGAGTTTTTTGTAGGTTTGGTTCCTGGGAGACACCGAATGTCTTCTTTTGGGTCTCAAGTTGAAAAAGTTTGGAAAGCCCTGATCAAAAGAGCTGTTTTTCTCCTCTGAAATGAAATAAGACTCCTGAGAGTCTTGGTAGTCATGTGTTTCCATGAGTTTTGCAAGTGGCATGTGAAGCTTACACCTTATTCCCAACTGTTGTAAGTTACTGATGGCTAGTAAAGACAATGTGATGTACATCTTTTTTGTCTGACACACATAAATTTTTTTTGTGGCTTCTGTGGTATTTCTGGCTAAAAGTTGCGGCTTTCATTAGGACTTGTTTGTGTTCAGCTCTGTGGACACCTGTTGTATGTCACTTGGATAACCAGAGGTTACCCTGTACTGTGTGTGTGTGTGTGTGTGTGTGTGTGTGTTGCTGTTTTTATATGCTGTACTTTTGATTACATAAGACACACAAATGCCAGACTAAAACATTTCTTTCTCTTCTGCTGTTGACTCTGGAGTAATGGTAAGCCTTTAGGAAGCCTCTGTTTGCATTTCATTTTAGGCACCAGAACACCAGAGTCTATATTGAAAAGGAACTAACTTCTCCAGCTGACCATACAAACTGGAAAAACAACACTCAGATTTCATGCATTTTACACTTTCTTATTATCTTCATATGCACATTATATGCACTTTTAAATCTATACACAACACAATAATTCCAAAAACTTGAATGGGTGTGGTGATAGATACGAGGGTGGTGAATTTAAATGATGTAAACATTGCGAGATTTTAGTGACGCCAGATGGTGAAAATAAAAATGAATTTAATAGAAAGCAGACAAATGACAGAGCAATATCTTAAACAAAGAGCCGTCTTAAATCATTTCCCCCTATGGGAACAGTTATAAATGACACAATTAAAATGTGCTCTGTACTGAATTTTCTGCCTCGATACTCCACCTTAAACATGACAACTCGCCTCACCACCAGCCATGCACATACTTGAGGGCTATACAGTTGGGTGAAAAAGCCATACTGCTGTCACTGTGAACAATTTACTTCTGCAATTGTGATTTTAGTCTGTTTGCTTTGTAGACAGGGATTTTCTTCCCAAGTTATATATTATTTCCACCTCAAACCAGTATGAGATGAGTTCTCCATCTCTGTCAGTAATTATTAAAAATCTAAAACCCAGTGAACAATCTAAGGGAGGTTTATGTCTCCAACAGCTCATAGCTCAGCTAATCAGATCACTGTTTGGTGAATATGACATGAGTAGGGATGGGGGACTGTTGATGTTTTTGGTTCATTTTTAAAATAAATATAAAAATGTTTTTACTCTTTAACATACTCTGTAAAGCATCTGTGTAAATCAGACTCACTTTGGATTCACTGTGTAATGGAGTTTGTAAGTCTGACTTCTTGGTGAAGGACTAATTCTTCATCTTCTCATCATCTCTTAAGCAGCAGCAAACACTTTAAGTACATAAGCTAAAGTAGACTAAAGCCAAATACTTTAGCCTATCTACTTGTGCTAGCAACATTTATGCTACAAATCTATAAATTATAGCGATTCCCTCTGTAAAACACTGTAAAATTACTGATAAAGAGGCTACTTGGTGCCCCAAGGAACTGTACTGGCTCCATTCTTCTTCACCCTCTATACCTCTGATTTCTAGTTCTACACTGGATCCTGCCACCTCCAAAATTTTTCAGATGACTGTTCTATAGTCGGATGCACCAGCAACAATGACAAAGAGGAGTACAGAGGATTGGTGGAGAGCTTTTTTGTGTGGAGAAGTCAGAACCACCTAAAGTTCAACATTAGCAAGACTAAGGAGGTGGTGGTGCACTTTAGGAGGAACCGGAGTCAACCTGTCCCAATCATCATCCAGGGTGAGGGGGTGGAGATTGTGGACTCATACAAGTACCTTGGGGTCAACATAAACAATAAACTGGACTGGGCGGACAACACAGATGCACTTCACAGGAAAGGCCATAGCAGGATGTTCTTCTTGAGGAGACTGAGGTTGTTTGGTGTCTGCAGTGGGTTCCTCAAAGTCCTCTACCAGTCCATGGTGGCCACTGCACTGCTCTCTGCTGTAGTGTGCTGGTGGGGTGGTGTTAGGACTGGTGAGGGCAACAGGCTCAACAAGCTGGTGAGGAAAGCCTGGTCTGTGGTGGGACTGGACCTGGACTGCCTGGATACAGTGGTCGAGAGGAGGGTGAAGGACAAAATCTGTGCAGTCCTGGACAATCCTTCTCACCCTGTGCATGATGAGCTGTGGCTGATGGGCAGCTCATTCAGCCAGCAGATTATCCAAGGTGCAGGACTGAACATTTCAGGCACTCCTTTGTCCCAACCGCCGTCAGACTGTACAACAGCAGCTTGGCTTGAACTATATCCTGCTCTGAACAGACTTTTGCATTTGTAAACATCACTCACTTGCACACTTATAAAAGTCACCTACTGCACACTTGTTACTTTATTTATCATTATTATTGCTATTTTTTGTCACTTTAACAAATATTTTATCTTTTTTATCTTCCTATTGTATTTGATGCATATTGTCTTTTGCTGCTGTACATTTGAATGTCCCCCTTGGAGGATCAATAAAGTATATCTTATCTTATCTTATCTTATCTTATCTTATCTTATCTTATCTTATCTTATCTTATCTTATCTTATCTTATCTAACTTCCAAAGAATGTTAGCTGAATAGTAAAATTTTGACAGTGCAGTTTATTTTTTAAATGAAACAATCTGAAGAGTGTTATGCCACAATTGTGGTAAAATGTATGTTCAAAACATAGACTATGTAGATGTGGACAATGCAGACAGACAGTGTTTTGTGCCTTTTTGGTGTCTGCGCTGTCACCGTGTTGGAGACCATACATAGCTTATAAATGAGTTTATCTCAGTAAGTAGGTTTAATGTAAACACAAACAACCAGATCAAAATGTGCTTAGTGGCCCCTGATGGAGAAATATTACACGCTTCTACAGGGTGGGGAAGCAAAATTTACAATGAACATTTAGTTGTTTTTTCTCAGCAGGCACTACGTCAATTGTTTTGAAACCAAACATATATTGATGTCATAATCATACCTAACACTATTATCCATACCTTTTCAGAAACTTTTGCCCATGTGAGTAATCAGGAAAGCAAACGTCAAAGAGTGTGTGATTTGCTGAATGCACTCGTCACACCAAAGGAGATTTCAAAAATAGTTGGAGTGTCCATAAAGACTGTTTATAATGTAAAGAAGAGAATGACTATGAGCAAAACTATTACGAGAAAGTCTGGAAGTGGAGGAAGCAACAAAAAACGTACCAAAGCTTTTTATTAAAGCTCTCAAATCCAAAATCCTAAAGGATCCAACCAAATCCATGAGAAAAATGGCAATTGAACTTGAGGTAGACAACAAGACCGTTAGAAATGCAGCAAAATATGATTTGAAGATTTAAATCCTCATGACTTTCAATAAACTAATTGGTCATACACTGTCTTTCAATCCCTGCCTCAAAATATTGTAAATTTTGCTTCCCCACCCTATATATTTAAATGTTGATGTATTAAAGTAAAAATCTGACATGTAATCATGATATAAACACAACTGGTCTGGGTGCCTTACAGTGATAGAAATGAGCTTTGTGGACGAAAGTCTCTTTTTTTTTGCCATGTGTTTTTTTTTTTTTGTGGCTTTCCCCAATACTGTCTGAATGTTTTGCTATTTTACACACATGTTTTCACATAACCATCCCATTCTTAAAGGGTCTGACAGCTGCCAGGCTTATATACAGTATGTAAAAGCTGTCTATATGTTTGGCTCAAAGGGATGATCCCATTACTAGTAGCCAGTTAACTTTGACTTTGCACTCTTAATTGGTATCTGGTTTGAGCTCCTGTCTAGACTGTTGTGTAATATTTTTCTATGTTCTTGTCGCAGTCGTCAGTGGAAGTGCTGCCTCTACACCGTGCACAGGTCTTACCTATGACTGTGATGGGATGAAGCCTTGAACAGACCATTCCTGTCTGTCCTCTGAGCTGCTGTCTCCCCTTGGGAACAAACACATGGTGGTGACCAGAGCCACCACACAGGGGCGCTGACACCCCCTGCCCCTCTGCTCTGAAGGCCCGCCCCCCCTTCAACAGTCAGGACCATGAGCTCTCACAGCCGACAAGGTCAGATGGGAATATGTCACACTACATCTCTTCTGTCTGCTGTGTACCTATGGTCACTTTGACTGGGAAAAGCCTTAATATGCCAGTAATATTTACTAACATAAGAAATAGTATTTGGCATTTGGAGTTATGCATAGCAAGTGAAGAGGAAGTCTGTTTTTTTCTAGTCATTGTGACAGATTTTTCCTCCTATATATAGGTATGGTATATAGGTGCTAGGGTGAAATACATTAATGCAAGGTTATTTACTGAATGGGTGAATGAATGAACTTCTGGTAGAGCTGTGATGACCCGGGCTTTACTTAGGATTGCTGAAAGACAAGATGCTGTCTGGGCTGGACTTTTTGCCCAAGGCTTTTGCACACAGGGTGACGGGGTGAGGGATTTTGTGGTCATGAAAGTTTTATATTTCTCATTAGACACTAATAACTAATGGTTGCAGCTTTATAGTGACTTAAACTGGATTCAAACATGGGACTTGAACACATACAGCAGGAGGGAAGGAAACAGAGGTGTAACTTTTGGGTTAAATGGGCGGAACCTGAACACTGACTGCCTGTAGGCTGTGACATTAAAATACTAAAGGTGACAAAACTTTGTTGTTATATTCACAAATTCATCCTGACTTCCATCAACTCTGAGGCCCTGAAAAGAGCTGCCTCTCACAAAGAAGTGAAGTGGTAGCTAGAGATAGACTGATTGATTGGCAGTGGCCAATACTAATAGTGGCTATTGCTAATACAGTGGAACCTCACAGTCCAATTGCACCGTAGTGCCAGAAATTAGCTTTACGAGCTGCAGCTCTCGAGAATTTTTGTCTGAAAATACGAGTGTAAATCGGCAGTACGAGCAGGTGTCCCTCCAACAGGTGCAGCCTTCACAGGCTCACATCATGCTCAGGAGCAGCAGCATTCTGATGGAGGAGGAGATTACCAAATTCCCCAACAAGGACAAGGCAAGGACATCTCTACAAGTAAATTAAAAGAAGTGTTGGCAAAGTGGACAGAGGTTTCTGATTTTGTTGAAAAATATCATCCAGACAAATGAAGTTCAGGTCGTGCACCTGCTTTATTTAAAGACAGTGGTCGGACACATTTTGAGAACATTTTAAAATGCAGAACAAAGCATGTTTCTCTGGATGGATTTTTAATGAAACCATCTGCAACTGTGGACAGTGATGAAAGTGAGGCCAGAAAGAGCAAATTAAGTGAAGAGAGAAAATGCCAGAAATACTTCTCCCTGATGTTTAATGGAAGGAGATTCTCTTCCTCCTCCTTCCCATTTCACTGTATTCCTTCCTTTATGGATCATCTCATCTTTTAAGGTAAATAAATTAATAAATCCAGTTTATGTGTTTTTATAATTATTTTCTTTCTAACTGCACTTTTTCTTAAACTTTTTTCATAAAATTTATTTGTAAAACAAGTAAATTGCAAAACACACATGGTCATGGAACTAATTAAATTCATACAGGCAGGTTCTACTATACTATTCTGCTTTTCCGTTGACAGAGTTATGTTGACTTGCCTTGAATCAACACTTCTTTTTTGGTGTTTCCACTGCATAAGAACAGGACACCAGCCACCCTCAGATACTATTTCTATTTTCACCTTCACAAAGATTCTGAATGGGCTAAACGGAAAAACTACACTTGATGTAAAATCAGGCAGATCAAAGATTGCCCCAGAGTCATTGCTGTGTCAGAATGTAGAAGGGTGTCGTGTCACAGTGTGGAACACCAAACTAGCTGGCAATCGTTGAAAATATTACAGCAAATTTTTATGTTTTATTTTGGAAATTATTATTTAGAGCTTCAAGTTTCATCCTACTCCAATGCTGCCTCGTAAATAGCTGCAAATCCGCTAAAAATGCGGCATAGTTTACACTGTGTGGGTATGATGACCAGCAGTGTGGAAGGAGTAGTATACCTTCAGCAGAAATGCAGCATATTAGTGGTTGAGTTGAGCTATTACTGTTAAGAGAGGAATGGTATGACCCATGTACACTCTGGACACTGACTTGGAGAGAAAATAATATCTTAAGCAATAACAATTGCTCCCTTAGACTATAAATCTTACAATTATAAGTCTTGGCACTTATAATAAGTCTTGGCACTGTAATTGTGAGATGGATGTTGGATCCAATATTTAAGAATCTGAAAGACTGTTAATTTCAGATATGTAACGCATTTTTGTTGTCTGAATTATTAGGGTAAGGGGTTGGATTGTTATTGGCAGACTAACAGGAATCTGATTTCAATGCTCTAGACGTTCATTATTTTATTGTCCTTTTAATCACCAATCTACTCATGGTTTGCTAGAAACTGGTTTATGTTATTGTTACATTGCATTAATCTCTAACTTTAATATATTTATTTGTGAGAGCCAGAACCTTTTTTGAAATTACATTTCAAGCCAGGGCCATGTTAATGCATGGGCCTGAAGGATACTTTCCTGTGGGCCTCACAAGCACAAGGACCCCATGCTAATCTGTATATGTTAACCCTTCAATGCACCTTGTATCAGATATGATACATACCTATCAAAGGCGCATAGTTACTTCACTAATTGCTAATTTAAGTTCTTTTCTGCTTTTTTCAATTATTTTTAAATAATTTTTTAAAAAATTTTGTACTTGGATTTTTTCCATTATTTTTATATAGATTTGTTTTCTTTTGTGCTTGAATTTTTCCATTATTTTTATGCAGATTCATTTTATTTTGTACTGGAATTTCTCAATCATTTTTTTTTTTTTTTTTTTACAGATTTTTTTATTATGTACTAGAACTTGTACAGAAAAATAATTTCAGACAATTTGAAATCTGTATTCCCAAAAGTTGAAATTGTGCTCAGAGTGTTCACATCCATGATGGTGACCAACTGTACAGGAGAATGTTCTTTTTCAAGACTGAAACTTATAAAAAATTGGCTTTGTAACACAATGGGGCAGCATCACTTGAACTGGCTTTCACTTATGTGCATGGAAAATAACTTCCTGAAGATCAGTGGCTTCAAGCCAATAATAATTCCTGTGAGCAGTTGTTGTAGGGGCCCCAGTTCATTGTTTTGCCCGGGGGCCCATAATCCTGTTAAGACAGCCCTGTTTCAAACTTTCACAAACAGGTTGTTCTTTGCAATTTTGACAAAATGATGTCCCAGTGTGCTCGTGCTCTTCAAGTGGAAGTACACCCACAGTGCACTGCAGGTCTAGCTTTTCTTTATTCTTCCCCAATCTGTACCCCAAAGCCCTTACTCAGCCCCCTGCCCACAATGCTCTTTCTGTCTTAGTTGTATTCAAGCAATGATGTCACAGCCATTGATTAAGTGTTGTTGTGCTGTGTTTCTGTGTGACACATGTGGGTTGCTGGCATGGCATTTATTTTTTAAAACACGGAGTGGGGAGACAGTGTGGTGCGAGCCAAGAGCTTCTGCGTCAGAGTGAATGTTTCAGGGCATCCAGATAACAGACCAAAGATATCTGTGACTTTTTTCTTACTTGCTTAAAAATGCCTGCACACAGATTTGTGTTATGCAAGTGGAGCTTTGGAGGTAACGCTATTTTCCACTTTTTCCTCCTATCTTATTTTGATTAGCTCCATTGTCTGTCCACAGTTATATGTCATGATTTGATTATATGATTTTTCCTTTCATACATAATTTTTTTTTTTTATCTTAAAGGTTTAGGGGGAAATGAGTACAATGGAAAAATGATGAATGCATTGTAGTGAGTGTAAATGGATGTCATTATTTGGTCTAAACATCATTTGGACTGGTTTGAGTAAGGAAAGGACTTTTACTTCTTGCTCGAAACATGTCAGTTAAAACTGCAGTGCTTCATAGTATTTGTTGTCATTGGGCACCAATTTACCCATGAAACAGACTTTGTCCAGTTCCAGGTGTTTTCAGGCAGATAGTAGATTAAATACATGACTGCTATTAAGATGTCCGTAGATATGACTTCACTTTTCGTCTCTGTGACTTGACATGGAAGCTTTACTTTCTTTTTTCTTTAATTTTCTTTTCCAAAGTGGAATGAAATGATGTTAAATATATTTATATTTTGTCTTTTGATTTCAACTGAGGAGGGAGCTGATGTTCAAATCGTGTGTTTTTTGTTTCTTTTCTTCCTTAATTAAGAGTTCAATTTGAATGAATAAACAGACTAATCCCAATTTGCCAAAGCTGATTTATTCTTTATATTTTCCAGTATTTCCCACACTATACAGAGGCTAATATCCAGCCCAGGCCCTCAATTTACTCAGTCATGGCATGTCACAGCTTTGCCTTCAGTGTAAAACAGTAAGAAACAAGTGTTTTTCTTGCTTCGTGTGCAGCTGTGATCTGTGGACAGTAATAGGTGTGGAGATGGAGGGAAGGTTTACCTTTCAAACTGTAACACAGCTGTCCTGACGTGACCTCCAAATGGTAGCTTTGTCTCATGCAGGCGAATGGTTAACAACTGCAGAGTACTTCTGTCCACCGATTTCAACTGTTATTTGGCAGAGACAGTGAGTTCTGTTGAAGAGAAAAGACTTTTGTGACAGGCATCAATATCAACCATATTAGTGTGGTTGAAACCTGTTGAGCCAAACACATGCCAGAGGGGAATGAATAGATTTATTACTTACCTTATTAGTAATTATACTTGTAATAAATCTGCATTGGACTTATAGCAGAAGTTAACCAGTGTTTGAATGAATGAATGAATGAATGAAATCTTTATTTCGAACATGTAGACCGTGAAATCAAAACAAGAATCAACCAACAAAATATAAGTACTGGTACATAAATGATTGATAAGCAAACAAACAACAAAATAAATAAATAAATAATAATAGTAAATAATAATAATAACACTGGGTTACAAAAAAATGTTTTTTGCAAGTTGTCTAGGTTTTTTCAACTGAATTAGGACCATTTTGCACCGCTAAATCCAAAAATGACATCTGTTTTTTTCAATCAGGTCAGGTTTTTTTGCTAATTTGATTTTGAAAAATTTGATCTTCTCACAAAATTGATTACATTTTTGTGACTTTATCAGTTGATTTTTTATATAGTTCTCACCCAAAATAGGTTTTAAGAGAAAAACAATCATTTCACCATTGTTCGTGTTAGATACAATGGTGTATTCACCGCAGATGTAGCAGAATACGTCAGGCTTATTTTTGCAAGATCTTCTAGTCGAAGCCATTTCATTCACCTGTAATATTAAAGAAAAACATTAATCATAAATTGGCAAAAGTAAAATCTTCAGAACTCGTTTATTGCAAGAAATATGAAAGAATTTTGTATCATATGATGTGAAAATGCCCATAAATGTAAGCAAAAATGTTAAAAAGCCAATATGTAGCATAGTTCAGAAAGTTGACCTGATTGAGCAAAATTAATGTGATTTTTGGATTCAGCACACCAAAATTATCCTAAATCAGCTCAAAAAACTTAATCAATAAATATGTTGTTGACCAGTGTAATAATAATAATAATAATAATAATAATAATAATAATAATAATAATAATAATAATAATAATAACAACAACAATAGTATAACAATATCACACATCCTTTTACCTATGTACATTAATATGATAATACCCATTTACAACTTTTCCTACCAGATATTAATACCACATATTAATAAAAACTAAAAACAACAAAAACAAAACAAACAAAAACCCTCAAACAAAAACACATATGCATACATAATATAAATACATATAATATTCAATATTCTATATTATCCTATACAGTAATAATATATGCATATATCCATATTTAAACTAGCTATTATCAGCACATATGTGTCAGAGCTCCACTATAAAAAACAATCGGACCCCCCCCCCCCCCAGGTCCTTTCTTCTCTGTATTTTGTAAAAATCATTTGTTTGTATTTGTTTTTAAACTGTAGGATGTTTGGACATTGTTTCAGCTCCACACTCAGTTTGTTCCATAGTCTTACACCATTATTGGATAAAGATTCTGTTTATCCAATAATGGTGTAAGACCATGACTAAGACTATCTTCGTGGTTCGACATCTTTGTGTCTTAAAATTTGTCATTTCCCTTAATTTATACCCTCCCTCTCTTTCCTGAAACATTTTCTGTACATGGTTTGGTAATAGATTATTTCTGGCTTTGTACAGAAATTGTGCTGTTTGGAATTCAACCATATTAAATTTTACTATTTTAGACTTTACAAATAGTGGATTGGTGTGTTCATGATAACGCACATTGTGGATTGTTCTGATAGCTCTTTCTTGCAATATGAAAAGTAGATCTAGTGAGCTTTTGTATGTATTGCCCCACACCTCTGTGCAGTAATTAAGATAGGGTAAAACCAGGGTACAAAACAGTGTGTGGAGTGATCTGTTGTCTAAAAAGTGTCTTGCTTTGGCCATTACAGAGATGCTTCTAGATATTTTAGTGCAGATGTATTTAATGTGAGATTTCCAGCAAATTGTGTCATTTATTATCACCCCAAGGAATTTGATTTCATGTACTGTTTCAGTCAAACAATGGAAAAGAATGTGGAGATGATGTTAAAATATTTCTGTTGTGTCACCTAACGGTTTCATACAGATAAACGGATGGCGACCATCACAACAGGTGTAGCCAAATTTGAAGTGTTAGTGGATTTGCAAAGAGTGTTATGTTGGGGCACAATTTGGTGGAACATTTGCGCGTGAAAAGATGAGCCTTTAAGGACCCTACCTGATGAAGATTTACGAAGTGTTTGTGTCTTTTACACAGACTCCAGCAATCAGAAAATCCACTGGCATGAGTTTCATAAATGATGTCATTATTTGACATTACTGTGGCTTGGCTCGCAGGTACACTATTCTACCAAAAGTAATGGGACACCTCTTCAAATCATTGAATTTAGGTGTTCCAATCACTTCCATGGTCACAGGTATATAAAATCAAGCACCTAGGTATACAGACTGACTCTACAAACGTTATTGAAAGAATGGGTCAACTCTCAGGAGATAATTCAAGCATTGTTCCATGACAGAATGCCACTTATGCAGTAAGCTCATTCAGGACATTTCTTCACTAATAAATATTCCAAGGTCAACTGTCAGCAGTTTTATAACAAAGTGGGAAAAATTTGGAACAACAGCAACAAAGCCATGAAGTGGTCGTCCATGTAAAATGAGAGAGCGAGGTCAGTGCATGCTGAGGCCACAGTGTGCAGAAATCACCAACATTCTGCAAAGTCAATATCTACAGACGTCCTCATATGTCCTTCAGATTAGCTCCAGAACAGTCATAAAGAGCTTCATGGAATGGCTTGTCATGGCCGAGCAGCTGCATCTAAGTCTTACATCATCAAATGCAGTGTAAAGCTTTGGATGCACTGGCATGAAGCAGCTGCCACTGGAGTCTAGAGCAGTGGAGAAAGTAGGTCCCAGAGTTAACAGAGATAGGGTGCAAATAGAGTGATAGAGGGATGATCTGCTTGAAAACTTAACTGTATGGAAAAGGATGCATGTTGTTTTGCTATTTAGCTTTCTGTGTAACCAAGGGGGCAGGACTTTGGCCCCAAAAAGATATTCCATAACATACTTTGTCTTGTGGGACAGCTCCACTGTAAGCTGTAGTTAATAAGTTACACTAACAAGACTCTAAAATACTTTGTTATGTAATGCTTGATGAAGTTCATCGTTTTACCAATTCAGTAAGTTTTAGCATAAGCTCACCCATGACACCTCATAGATTGCCCTGACCCATCCTGCTGCTGCATCTCCACCCCTTTTGTCCAAGTATGGTTTTTTCCTGCTCTAAAAAGCGACATGGTGATAACCAAATTGTTAACTGCTGGCTTCAACAGGAAGCATGTTGAAGCCAGCAGTTGAAGCCAAAGTTGGGTGGTGTCATAGTACCCTGCAGCAATAGTTATGGTTTATTATGAGACTGGCTGCACCGCTCAGTTTTCTTGACAAAGGTAAAGCTAAAATGTCGCAATTATTCAATAGATATACTTTGGTGTCAATTCAACTAGGTGGCCACTAAAGCAAAGTATGTGTGGAAAACACAGCCCTATTATGAGAAGTGACACTCCTAAAAGCCACACTGGGCAAGTAAAAATATATATTTATATGTTAATATATGTTTCTTCTCTACTTACTTCACCACCAATCCATGTTGTCAAGGTTTTTTTGTGCGTGTAATTCCCCTTACCAGTGACTAAAAATCATCATATATCTCTGTGTATTTTTGTAAGCTTTAATATATTTTACCTTATTGTGAGAAAAAAATGTGGTCATCTTTGTCAAGTAAGGGAGTACTCTGCAGAGGATGATGATCACAGATTTTTATTGAGCTTGGACTTTGTTGTTGTTGTTGTGTCATGTAGTGAGGGGGACGAAGGAAGTAGATGCTGATACTGATACCAAATTGCCAAGTTGCCCCCCCCCCCACACAAATATGTGACAGATAGTTATCTTTCACTTTTCTTTATTAGTTCCAAAAAATTGAATGAAACTTTGAAGCATCAGTTTCACACCAGACATTAGTAGTTAATTTCCCCCTCTTGGCCATTAAGTCTATTCAGTTTGGTAAAGGCTTTTCCATTAATGACAGATCATCACTTCCCCATTCTCCAGCCAACCTTAGATCACTGAAGGGCCTTTTGTCTGACTTGTACTTGGGTGGCGAAGTCTGGCATGTTGACTTGTTACTTGGCAGAATACACACACACACACACACACACACACACACACACACACACACACACACACACACACACGTAAACAACCCTTTTCCCTAATGCCCCTAACTGTAACCCTAAAGTCCCCAGTCTTAGCACTAATGCCCCTATCCTTAACCCTTCCCCCAACCTTAACCCTGTTCCCCTAAACCTTAACCCTTATGCCTCTAACCTCAACCCTTCCCTCAACCTTAACCCTTTTCCCCCTAACCTTAACCCTAATGCCTCTAACCTTAGCCCTAATGACTGTAACCTGAACCATAATGTCCCTAACTTTAACCCTTTCCCCAACCTTCGCCCTAATGCCTGTAACCTTTGCCCTAATGCCTGTAACCTTAGGCCTAATGCCCTTAACCTTAACCATAATGCCCCTAATTTTAACCCTTTCTCCAACCCTAGATCTAATGCCCCCAACCTTAACCCTAAGGGCTGTTTCATAGTCAAAGCAAGGGCACGCAGACGCAAATGCATTACTACGCATTGGCAGCTGTGATGCATGCTTGCATCTCAAAATGTGTTGTCCACTTTTTTTGATACATGATGCAGCGACACGTGTATTACCATACGTCACCAGTGGGGGCAATACGTAAGCGATGTAGTTTAATTTAAATGTTATATTCACAGAAGAAGAAAATGATGATTCACCGGAGTCTCCGGCAGAAAGCGAGCTACTCAAGCCAGCATATCAGAGACAGACACTCAGAAATATTGGAAATGCCTTTCCCCGTCTAGAATTTACATAGGCCGAACAAGAGATTGGAATTCCCCATCCTGATTCTGTCTCTGCTGCAGTTTAGAGGCCGAACATATTACCATGGCACCGCGGCCTGAAGAGAGACAGCGGGTGCATATTGAGGCACTGGCATGGATTCTGTGACAGCCGCCCTGGGTGAAGCTGCAGAATCCATGCCATTGCCTTGAAATACCCCCATTGTCTCTCTGAGACAAAATCAACATTGTTATGTTTTACAACCTGTTATGTGTTCTTTGTGCTCTTAAAATGAAGGGTCAAAACTGGATGTTCGCTCATAAAAAGTGACATGGGCTCAGTGAGCTCTGATTGAACGTTACCGATGACTGTGTATGTGATTTTTCTCCTGTGAATTGAGTGAGTTACCATGGTATTCCTACCCTTAAAATGTCCGGTGCAACAAACACCAGAATACACTTTTCTTCAGTAGGCATTTTGATCTGAATATCACCCGGTTTGACACCCAGACTGTACCTGACTCAGAGCTACCCCCTACTGCACAAGCGATGTATTGCATTTTACGCGTCACCCGGCTGGGAGTGTGTTGACTATAAAAGGAAATGAGTAGCACGTGTCGCTTGCACGCATCACACACGTTGACTATGTAGGCAACCTAATGCCCCTAACTGTAACCCTTCCCCCAACCTTAATCCTATTGGCCCTAACCTTAACCCTCTTGCCCCTAACCTTAACTCTATTGCCCCTAACCTTAGCCCTAATGCCTCTAACCTTAACCCTAATGCCCCTAACCTTAGCCCTAATGTCCCCAACGTTAGCCCTAATGCCCGTAACCTTAACCTCAACCCCTAGACAGTCACTCATTTCATTTTACCATTACCTGAAGTTAATTTTTGCCTTAGCCATAAAACTCCAAAGTCAGAGTTCTCAGGACTGGTTGAAGACTAAGACTAAGATTTTCTTCCAAATCTAGATAAATACTAAAGTTTGTCTGTGCAGCTATAAAGAGACACACACAGACAAACTCTTATTCCATAAAGGGCCTCCTCTGTTCTCTCAGAAATCGGTGGCAAGGGGGATCTAGCATCAATAAATGGTCATGGTGACTCCCCTGTCTGGAACACTAAAAGACAGAGGCCTTCTGAGTCTGCTTAAATCCCTTAAAGGCTTGTACACACTACTAATGCACAAATAAATAGGTGTTGGTATTGTAATGTGCACTTGTCTTTGTTGTTTTTTTTCCTTCTTGCATGGGAAAAGACTTTGGCTTTGTCCAACATTGGAAATGCTTCATTTCTGTCTGTCCAGTAAGTCCATTTTTAAGCTGCTTTACTAAGTACCTCGGTGAAATAATGCAGAGGTTTATGAGAATACAGAAAAAGTCCTAAATAGCTATAAAGAAAACAAATATTTGATTTTAATTTGGAAAATGTATTCACCTATCACAGAGTTGTAGTATATTTTACTTTGCTACATGACAATGTTGATGAAAATCCATCTATGTAGGTTGCCAAGCAAGAAGAATAAAGCATAGACTCATCAAACTTCTGAAAAATGCCATGCCAGCAGTATCTCACTTGCTTTACTGTAGTTCTTGACTCTACTCAATTACAACTAATGATTAAATGAGTAAAATCCAAATTGAAATTGACAGAATATTTAATGTTGACTCCTGGCTTGTGTGGGTTTTTCAGTCTTGGAAACTTGGAACTTGATTCTGTCCTGAGACCTGATTTCCCAGTAGTTTATTAGATAACTACATCATCAGAAACCCCTGCTGATTGTGAATAATTTTTTTTCATAACCCCATATTTATATGGACTACTCTCATTTTTCCAGTGTAAGGGAGGTCCCAAAAAGGCCAACAGAATGCAGTACCAGAGGGAGAATGTGGCCTGAATTGGTAGGTTTTAGCAGGTCAGTATGCGGGTGGTTTCAGTTTTTGTCCTGTCAGTCTTTGCAGCAGTACTGTTTTGAGGCACTGCGTTGGGGTCACTGGGAGGAGCTGGTTTTTAAAATAAACACAAGGAATGCACCTCCTCACTCTTCTTCAGACTACTGATCCATGGGCAGATGGTTGTGAATTATTCATGTCAAGTTTGTGGGACAAGCTTGTCCATTTGTAGATTGTACCACAGACAGCATTGGGAATCAGAGAGAAGGGAAGAAATGATTTAGAGGTCTGACCATAGAACTAGTGCCTTATAAAAGATTGCGGAGTCTTAACAGCTAATAATAATGGCTGCCAATCTGCCCCTCCAACCACCACCAAACATTCATACACCAGTGTGAGTGACACTGAAGGCAAGGTGGGTGAAGTGTCTTGCCCACAACGGCACATGACTAGGACAAAGCAGGATTCGAACCATCAATCCGCTGGTTATTGGACGACAACCCACTCGTTATTGGATGACAGCCTCACGGCCTTTCCCCACTTTTAACTCACAGAGCGGTGTCTTGTCAAGGTTGTGGTTCTTTAACAAAAATGAATTTCATTGGCTTATGTTTGCTTCAAATCATTGACTATTTTGGTTTGAAGTGTTTACTATTCCAGAGCTACATGTGAAATTAGGTTTTATGCTAAAGACACTTTCCCACCTTGGGTCAGGCCAGCACATTTTGGAGTTTCTCTTACACAGTGACAGAACAAATGCATGTCAAATGATTTGTTTAGTCAATACAAGACAAAATTACAGCTGAAGTCCCTTATACCATAGAGGGGAAGGGATTTATGACCTGTGCTGTTAGTCAATAAGGGGAGGTCAAGATGTTTTAGATTCACTTTTGTAGAGATGTCAGTGTTCATCTTCATATTCAGTCTATGGCAAAGTTAGTTTTTATGCTTGTCCTATTCTTGTGAATGCTATATAATTGGAACAGCAGGATATAATAGTAGGGCTGCAGCTATCAAATATTTTAGTATTCAAGTATTCTACAGAAAATTCCTTCGATTAATCGAGTATTCGGATGAAACTTATTTTTGCTTGGTTAAAGAACAGTTATAAATACACAAGAGGAAATGAGGTATTTCACTTAATAATGAAGGACCAATTGGTTTCCTTTTTTTTTGATAATTAACAGTTTTATTTGTTACATTCATATTGTGCATACGCAAAAAAATGTATTTTCTTGACTAGAAACATTTCCAGAGAGGCAATTGCAAATACAAATAAAAATTAAAGCTGCAAGCAGCATTGGGCGGGACATCGCACCGGGCGTTCCGCCTCCCGCGCGATCCGCCTCCCGTGACTGTCGACACCTGAGCTCCACTCACACCTCTCTGTCCCGATGCCAGTTCCCAGCCTTTAGTGTCTGTCATCCTTACATCCCTACAGAACACCAGCAACCCTCTGCTGAAAGCACCATCACTTTTTAATGAGGCTTTTATTTTGGAAAAACCCTACTGTGTGTATGTGTGTGTGAGAGAGACAGAATCAGTCTGAATGAACTGAAATTATACAAATAGTTGAGCATAAAAGTCATGATTTACCACATTTAAGACTTTTATTTTGAAAAACCCTATTGTGTGTGTGTGTGTGTGTGTGTGTGTGTGTGTGTCTTTGAGAGAATAATTTTTAATGAATCAAAACTGTAGAAACACTTTAGTGTTTGGCATAAAAATGGAGAAGTTATTTAATAGTCATCATGTATTATTTTCAATAAGGCTTTTATTTTCAAAAAAATGTGCTCCTCGTTCTCTGTAATGTGTGCAAAATGTCAAATATCCACAATACAATGCAGCAAAAGCTGTGTTAAAATGAACTGGGGGGGGGTTGAGCTGCCTGGGATTTGAACCAGGGTCCTCCTGTTGAATAGGCAGCAGCTCGAACCACTACTCTATAAACAGACACATGGAAGCATGCACCAGTAAGAGTTTCACAGGGATTTTTTTCTATGTGATCACTAAAAAAATAGTACTCTTCAAAAAATCGTGATTATTCCATAACCGTAGGTCGTATCTCAAAAATTCTTTCAGTTTTGGATTCTGCAGACTTCTGGAAATTTAATGAGGTATGACTTTTTTTTGTCAAAGGTCTGAAATGAATAAAGGCGGCCATACACTGTGCGATTATTTCGATCGTTGCACGCAGCTCCATCTCAAACTGTGCGAATCAGTCGTACAGTCAGGTTCACGATTCCTGTTCTCACACTGCACGGACCGACGCTCGTATGCGACCTGACTGCTCACACTGTAGGACCATACACCACAGGACGCACGACACGTTTGAGTGTTGTATCCGGAAATACAACGTTAAAATACCAAGGAATCCGTAAAAGTGCATAGACGATTGTGCATTGGCGTGAGTCACGAAATGGTAGTGCTAAACAAAAACCAACGAGCTGCTTTGGTAATATGTGCCATTATCTGTGAGGAATCAAAAAAGAAGAAAAGACAACGATGTGTTTGGTGCAAGCATTGGTTGTCCAGACGTGGACAGTATGGGCTGTCATCCAGGAACTAGAGGTAAGCTGCAACAGCCAAACTGCACTAGGACAATAGCCAGCTACTGTTAGCTTGTACGCTACTGTACGCGTCTGTGTTCGCGCATGCACAGTGTGAGAATTTGAGGCACATCGGTTCGTGGCACTGCTTTGACAGTACGATACACTCACGAGGAGCGAGCAGGATTTCAAACAGCTCTGTTTTCCTTGCGAACACACGATTGCTGGTCGTGAAGTGGTCGTGAGGTGCTAATCGCTTCTCTTTACCCCATGTACACTGCACGAAGCATGACACACGATTAGAGGCACATCGGGCCCGATCCCAGAAAGAGTCGCACGAGTGAGAAATCGTCTCTAAACTCGCACAGTGTAAGGCCGCCTTAAGCAGTAATTGCAGAAACCTAGAGTAACTTTGAAAGGCAGATTGCCAACTTCCTGTTGGAGTTAGCTCATGAGTGTCAGTGTGTGATTTGTCTGGCTCAATCAGACCAACATTTTGGCGTTTGTTTCATGTTTCTGTGACATTCCTACTGGCCGCTAAGGCAGTTTTTGTGTATTTTTTAGTACAAAGGTGGTGCTACAGAGTCCATTTTGGCACCCAAGGGGTTAATTTTGATATTGAATCAAAGTGTTCACCAGCCATGACATACATGGCAAATTTGGTGAGTTTTGGAGCATGCTGAGGGGGTCAAATGGCAGTCTAAAGTAGAAAAAGTATGAAAATAAACAAATTGTTATAAATCAATATCCGTATATCGTATCTCAAAATTTTTTGCGTGTGAGCGTTGTGGTGAGTCCCATGAACGGATAGATATGTCACATGTGGGGAAAAACTCCAAAGTGAAAAATGAGTACCAGACATCGCAACTTTCCAGGCTTCTAAAAAAAAACTAAGACAGTTATGGAAAAAGTGCGAGATCACTTTTTTTGAGAAGGGTTCACTATTTTTTGGTGCTATTTAGAAGTCAATACGACATACGGTGTCAAACGAGTTAGCTTTAAAAATTTTATTTTGAAAGGCATATTGCGAACTTCCTGTTGGAGTTAGGTCATAAGTGTCAGTGTATCATTTGTAGTGCTTTATCCAACAAACATTTTGGCACTGGCTCCATGTCTCTATGACATTCCTACTGGCCACTAGAGCCGTTAAGTTTTTTTTTCACATAGGTGGCGCTAGAGAGCACATTTTGGCACTTATGGGGTTAATTTTTTCATTTTATAAAATTTTTCGCCAGGGCTGACATACGTATTAAATTTGGTGAGTTTTTGAGCATGTTTAGGGGGTCAAAATCCAGTTCAAAGTGGTGTCTGAATAATATAAAAACGAACAAAATACAATAGGGCCTTGCTTCAAGGCAAGGCCTCTCACTGTGTGAGAGGGCCTTACCTTTCGGCTCGGTCCCTAATAAATAAAATTTAATTACTTTCAACTTAGTATTTCTTGTAAGTATAACACATTAATAATAAATTTAAAAAAAAGGCATGAACATTGTCTTTTTGATGTGCAACTTAACTTTGGCAGCTGTAAGTTCCAGAATTTACAAATTTAGACATAACAGGAATGCATTGTGGCATATAAGAGGCAAGAACATTTGAACGGGAACTTGGAACGAGTCCATGCATGAACAGTTTTACACATTTCTGCTACATTCAGGAGAATCAAGGCAATGGCCACCCCACCTTACCTGTCTGTCTCATAACCTATAACCCCCCCACACACACACACACACGTCCAGTCAATTGATGATTCGCTTAATTTTTAGAATAGAATAGAAATAGAATAGAATAGAATAGAATAGCCTTTACTGTCATCGTGCAAAAAGCAAACAATGAAATTGGTGTGGTACTTCTCACCCACAGTGCAAAAATGAATGTAAACATATAAGAATTTAAAAGGCATAAAAGACAATAAATACAGTTAAAAGAAGAATAAATATATAAAAACTACTATTATTCCTATTGCACATTTAAAAACTGCTATTGTTCCTATTGCACATGCCCAGGAGGAGGGGAGGTTATGCATTTAGGAGCCCGACAGCCCATGGATAGAAGGTGTTCTTCAGTCTGTTTGTCCGGCTCCCTAGGGATCTGTATCTCCTTCCAGAGGGCAGGAGATTGAAATGTCTGTTCCCTGGGTGGGAACAGACATTTTGCAAAATACAAAAAGTAGTAGGATTTTGCAAAAATTAGGCCGTGACAAGGTAATAGAAAGCTTTGAGCAAGCTGTGCACCATTTTGGCTGTGCTTTTGGGAAATTAACCGTGCAAATCATGGGTGCATAGGCTCGCTGCCTAAATCTATGCCTGTCACAATCGTAACTAGAAGCACTCGGAGAGCGCAGACCTCCGCCAAGGCTGATCAGTGCCCCCCCCCGTGGGCCCCCCCACCCCCGATCACCACCAAAATTTAATCATTTCTTCCTTATCCCATTTCCAACAAACCCTGAAAATTTCATCAAAATCTGTCCATAACTTTTTGAGTTATGTTGCACACTAAGGGACAGACAAACAAACAGACAGACAGACAAACAAACCCCGGCAAAAACATAACCTCCTTGGCGGAGGTAATAAACTAGCCACACATTCGACAGTAGCCATAATAAACAGAAACCTAGCCCTCTGCAGAGCTAACGTTATGTTAGTAAGGTACATTAACGTTAATCTCGTTGATTTGCGCTACGTTAATTCTATTTTATCACGGGTCGTCTGCTCCGTTCTGGGTGTCTTCGGAGAAGATGCTACATCAGAGATGTACTGTTGTGGTATTGAACGGCCGTGTTACAACGGATACATGTCATGGTGTTTACCTTGCTGTTCAGTCTGAAATGCTTCCACACTTTAGACATTTTCTGTGTTTTTTATAGTTTTTTTGTCTTTTATCATCATTGCTGTATTCACTCGCTTCTTCCATCTTCCCGCTGCTTCAACCGAACAGTTCCGCGTCCTTCGTCATCTTCCTTTGTGTAACATAAGTGCATTGTGCCACAATAAGTAGTCCTTGCGAAATGCCATGCTTAGAGCTTTGCAATTAAATAAGCGATTCCTCGAGGCAGAGAAAATTCCTCGATCATTTTTTGTAAACGAGGTACTCGAATTACTCGAGGAATCGTTTCACCCCTATAGAATAGTAATTATAGAATTTGTTCAAATTTGACACAAGTGTGCATTTAGACAGGGATGAACTGTTAAGATTTTGGCAGTCACAACAGAAGTCAAAGCTCCAAATGAAGGTCAATATGTCAGTCAGCTCATGAGTTCATATGCTAATTATTAGGCCTGTAACAGTTCACATACCAAAGTGAACCGTTTTGGTACGCACCTGTTCAGTTCGGTACACAGCTGTACCGGCGCGGCACAGTATGTTGAGAAAAAGAAAAAGGAGCGAAAGACGTCGTTTGATGCTGAAACTTTAAATCCACGCAAGTTTATACGTACGTAAGTAAATATGTACAGCTGCCATAGAGTTAAAAAAAAAACAACAAATATGATGTCAACCTGCAAGGAAGAGATTAACAACCCTCCACCCTCATTACAGTCCCTGTTTTGGATCACTTCGGGTTCAGGGGAAAGACAACAATGGGGAAAGAGGCGTTGATAATACAAACGTTGTTCCCTGCCTATGCCCGGCAAAATTATTATCTCTAATGAAAACTAATGAAATGACGAAAACCAGAATTGTAAAAACATTTTCGGTAACTGAAATAAATAAAAACTATAATTAAAAGAAAAAAATGATAACTAACTGAAACTGTATTGTGTGCTTACAAAACGAACTAAAACAGATAAAAATTATGGATAAAATTCCCTTAGTTTTCGTCTTTGTCAATGTCAGATTGATAAGAAAGCGATTTATTTCCCTCAAGCAACTTTAGCAGCTGGCACCGTATGATATTTAACATCCCGTCACTTCTCGTCATTTGTTGTTTACAGTCGTCTTCTCGTCCCCACTCTACTTGGAAACATGGAGACTAAAGTTGGGAGAAAGCAGCAGAGTCCTGTCTGAGATTTATTTGAATATGACGGTGAAAAAGATAAAAGATATTAAAAAACTAAAACCAAGCATTTAGAAAATAATGAAAAGTAATATAAACTAGCAAACCTGCTCTAAAAAGTAATTAAAACTAACTGAATTAGAGAAAAAAAGTCAAAACTGAATAAAACTAAAATATAATGAAAAATCTAAAACTATTAGAACCTAGGTTGCCCACTGGTTCTCAAACACTTACGCTTGCTCTCTCTCTCTGACTCTCGCTCTCACACACACACACACACACACACACACACACACACACACACACACAAAGTGGGGCCTAAACAGTTTGTTAGCTGTCCTAAAATAAATAATTTGGTTCATTTTGTTGTCAATGTTGCTCTTAAGTTTGTTTAAAGAGAATACGAGTTTGCCCTCTTGTTGATGTTGCACTTTGTGTGGAATTTTTGTGTTATTTTTATGCAGAATGTGAACTGGCAGAACTGTGATTTGATTGTGGTTGTTTGTTCAAAACTACCTTTCAGGGAAAAGTGCAGTACTAATGTTTAAAATACATTTAGTAATATTTAATTTATTTTATTTTCTATTTGATTTATGGCAGCAGAATTCTATTACTCCTGTTTTTGTATATTCTATTGTCTCCAAAAATTGGGGGGGAAATGTTCAAAAACTCATAATAAATCCATTAAAGACATTTTGAGGGGTTTTCTTTCTTCTTATACCAAACTGAAAAAAAAAAAACGAACCATGGCTTTCAAAACCGAAAACGTACCGAACCGAAAATTTTGTATGCCGTTACAGGCCTACTAATTATCATGAAAACTCACCCACGTGTAATTAGATAAAAATAATGTAGTGATGAGCTTTTACATC
Organism: Sphaeramia orbicularis; assembly: GCF_902148855.1. Lineage (NCBI taxonomy): Eukaryota > Metazoa > Chordata > Actinopteri > Kurtiformes > Apogonidae > Sphaeramia > Sphaeramia orbicularis. The sequence goes on along the minus strand of NC_043977.1, from coordinate 49,317,634 downwards.
CAAAAGGTGGAAGGCCAGGCTCACTGTGACCATTGTGTCCATTATTTAACACCAGAAGAGTGAGTCTTTGGGCTTCTTTCAAATATTTGATGAAAGTTATGTTAGAGTTGTCTAAATTAGTGGTGGTGATGATGCTTATGAATTGAATCAAACTGTCATTTCAAGTTTAGTTTGGTGCAGATAGAGGGTATGGATGAAACTCCAGCCATCTATTGCGCAATTTGCTTCATGTTCAAGAGCAATGCAAATAAAATAGAAGCTTCCCGCAAATAGAAGTAGAGTTTCCAAAAATGCCGTGTGAGGGGCAGAAGAGCCAGTAACTGCTGTTTAAACATCATACTTAACTTAAATCTGTATTGTTATTTGATAATTGCAAGCCCTCTTGGAAAAAATATTAATGTTAGACCATGTACAGTGAGGTACCACTTCTCCTTGTCAAGGTGGTTGCTTTGAAGAGCACCACCTTGTTGAAATTGCTCAGCTCATTAGTAGCTGGGTATCAATGCCATTAGGAATGAAGATGGTAAAGGTCTCTCTGGGTGTAGTTTTGTCATGCTTACTCACGATGCAGTTTGTTAGTGAGATGCTGATCGTGATTACTTTATTAATGTGTTGGTGTTTAGCAGTTAATGAACCAATTACAGTCACGTAGTGAATCACCGCTCACAGTAGACTAGTGGGTCGCTCCTGCTGGTCCGATCTAACACCAACCACAGATGTATTATTTCTCCGCACACATCTTGATGCCATCAGCAGCACTATTTGTTCTTTTCATTTTGAACTGTGAGCAGACGCTAAGTATCCAAAATGATAGAGGCAGAACGGAGTGGGGCTAGCTGGCATGCTAGCTATTATAGGTATGGCTTAATACACTGACATCTTAATATAATTGAAGCTGTTATTTCCCACACTTATATTTTAATGCTCAAATTTAGAAAAAATAAAAAAATCTGGCATTTAATCTAAATTCAAAGCAGGGACCCAAACTCAAGTAAAGTAAATATGTGTATTGAATGATCCAATTTAAGCTCCAGTATTAGATTTAGAGGCGCTCTAACTCCAGTTCATAAAATACCAATGCTTCTTAATTTTCTCAGTTGCACTTTCTTATGTCAGTCTTATTTCCTATGTCTTTTTTTCTGTTCATCTCTCCATTTTTAATCAGTAACTGTAATAAGGCCTCACAGTGGGAGCTATCAAAAGCCTGCAGTGCTGGATTAGGAGAGAGTGGCTAGTGTCTGTGCCAGGCCACTGGAAAATGAAGCATAATCTTCAAAAAGGGAGCTTAACCCCTGCTGGCTCACACTGCTGATTTGCTCATTTGTGGAAGCTGCACTCCTGAGGAAAAGGCTCAGGGTGCTAATTGATATGTTTTACTTTAAACATTTTGAAAGTTGTCTAAAGATGACTGAAGTCACCCAAGTCCTAAGTCAAAATGAGGTTGGGGCTAGCTCACTCAGAGGAAGTCATTAAACAAAGCAATGATACTCAGCTCAAGTTGCCACTAATGCTTTCTAGTAAATGTAAAAACTGGTGATTGCCTAAATAGCCACAAAGACACAATAGCACTCTATCCCATCTGTGATGCATTTGACTTATGCTAAGATGTTTTATTGTTCTCATTTATCCTTGGCTCTGCAAAAAATGTTCCTCAGTGGAAAGATGGATGGGATTGAGAGCAGAACTAGAGCAAACATGGGCCTTTTAGGAGAACAATGGAAGCTGCTGTGGAGAAATACGATTACTGCCTCATTATTGTATTTATCTCCAGTTTGCCCCCAGTATTCCATTGAAGTAATCTCATTGCCAGATGAAACAAGTGCGCAATTTAACTGTTGGAGGAATTCATTTAAAGCTTTTCTCTGCCAGCAGAGAAGCTCACAAGATCTGGCAATGTTTTTTTCTTTGTCTTTGCTGTTAATTATTTGATGAGTTCATAGTTGATTAATGTAGACAATCAGGCATTGTATGGTTAAGTTCTTCAAAGGGGGGCTGATCTGATATTTATTTTTCACTCTAGCTGGCTTTCAGCCGTCACAGGTGGTCTTGAACGATCCATTGTTTTGTGTCATTCTAAAAAATGCTGATACTAATACAGATTAATGATTGACCAATGCATCGGCCAGCCGGTGGGGGGTGGGGTAGATAAGCTTGAGGGGTTAGTTCAGTGTTTTTCAACCTTGGGGTCGGGACCCCATGTGGGTTGCCTGGAATTCAAATGGGGTTGCCTGAAATTTCTAGTAATTGATAAAAAATATATGGTGAATTGACAGAGACAATCCTAATATATAAAAGACATGACAAACTGTGAAGCTGAAACTGAAGCACTGTGGTACTGTGTATCTTTCAAATGTTCATTGTGGTCAGTTTCAGATGCTGCAGCTCTTTCATAATTCATAGTTTGAGTTATTGTTTGTTCAGTATTAATTGTCAGCCTTGTAAATCCAAGATGGACTGACTGTACATGTCCTGACCAAGGAAAATAAAATTCTCCCTTTGTGCAGTAATCTACACCTGGCTTTTCTGCCTCCATTCAGAGTAATATACATTATATAGACTAAATGTCCTCTAAAGTTAAGGTTTATTTGCAGCGTAGTATAGCAAACTATTACATGACCAAAAACAAATTCATTTTAGCAAGAAAAATGTCTCTGTTTTGAATGTCTGGGGTTGACTGAAATTTGTGATGTTAAATTGCGATTATGGGCCAAAAAAGGTTGGAAACCACTGGGTTAGTTTGATGTTTACTTCGAAATGTATATATTGATAAATCAGTTAATTGATTTTTGACTTTCTGAAAAAGTCATAAGTAATAAATTTGTAATCGGTTGATTAATAATTACCTACTTTTTCTTGCTAAAAATGTTAACCGTATTAAATCTTCCATTAAAAATCCACTATCAGTGAACCTTAAGGTTTTATCATTACACAGCAGGATCTAAACAACTCTGTTGTTTCCATTGAAGTTTTGATGTCTGGATCTCAGCCCTACTTTGAGCTAACCCTAACTGTGGCAAAACTCTGATCATTGCCTCTTAACATAATTTACAGTCCAACTGATGACTGAGATCTAATTTTATTTTTGTACAACCTGTTGACTGCTGACCACATAGCCAGATGCAACTGACTCACAACAGCAGATGTCCAGTTAGAGCAGCAGATCTAGAGATTAAGACCTTGCTGCAAGATTAACCCATAAGAGTCACATCTGCAACCAGCCTTAATGTGAGGAAAATGCAATAGGTCACACATTGTCCTTGAGTTTTCTACACAGAAAACAGCCCTTGGTATGTACTGCTGGAGGATCCCTGTGCTGCTGTAATTCCCATCTGGCTGCTTTGTGGAATCTGCTTTATGAGTTCAACAGGGGACACAGGGATAGAAGGGAGCCAGGTCAGGTGGGTCTCCAAGGATGTAATCCTCCTGCTACTATGCACAAAACAAAATCATAAGTTCCCAGCAGTTACACAATCCCAGTTAGGAAGGGCTCAGTGCACTCTGGGTCTCCCAGGGCCCAATGAACTTTTCCAGGCACTAATCTGTGGATAAGCCCTGAAACAGGAGCCTACAAACTCTGCTGTGGTTACTGTACTACAAAATGATGAAAAGCCTGGAGGAGCAGTGGTGTTAGCCACAACTGGCACAGCTGGCTTTGAACATGGTGCCAGTGTCATTATTTGAAGCTGTGAGTTCCCTCCACCTTTCGTTAAAAAGTTGTGGCTGTCAGCTTTGACATTTTCAGAAAACAGCGGTACTACTTTCAGGCTGGTTCTGTTTTATGGGTTCTTAACATAGATGGTACTTATTGAGTGGATGGAGCCACCATCATGTCTCACTTTGGTTTTGCTCACTATGGTGTTTGAAGTGCTGTTTTTAAGTCAGGATTTTGTGGTTTGGCTGACACCATCTTGAAGCCAGAAATGACTTAAAATTGCAATTATTTTTCTTAAGACATATCTGGTTGTTCATGTTATTCACATTTTTAAGGAAACTTTGTCGACAAAAACATATTCTTAATGTAAGTGTACTTTTTTCACTGTTATTATTTTACTGATTCAGCCCACATAGATCATATTAGGCTGAATGTGGCTCCTGAACTAAAATGAGTTTAACACTCCTGGTCTAAACCTATAGCAGTATTGACCCCTTGCACCAACGTCATAGTTATCACGTGACTAGGGGTGCAGTGCCATGGTGGATGGCAAAAGCGACACAGCAAACTAATGAATGAGCGAGGGATTATGTTTACGCATTTTGTTTATGTTTATGTCAACGCATTTGGCAGATGCTTTTTTCCAAAGCGACTTACAGGGGAAAACCAATTAAATCAATCAATCAAATTTTATTTATATAGCGCCAGATCACAAAAAAAGTTATCTCTTGACATTTTATATATAGAGTTGGTCAAAACCAGACTCTAAGTCAATTTACAGAAACCCAACAGAATCAGGATTATGGCTACCAGCACTGAAAATAATGTTTTGGAGTTGTCCTGCGAAGTGACTCACCTTACTGGATGGCAAAAAGAACGCTATTTGGAGAAGCTAGTGATAGCAGGGCTAGCTACCGACCCATACCCTCTCCCTCCTAATGTGTTTACGGACCTAGCAAAATCCTCCAGTCTGTCGGAGTTTAATGCACATGATCTGTACCATTCTGTTATAAATGGAGAGTCCCCATACACAGGTGCTGATCTAAAAGCATACAATAGTCTGGTTGTTACCAGTTTTTAGTCTCAGGTTAGATTACAGAGTCGCTGTACTGCGCTCACGGCAGAGGAATGTATCTCATAATGGTAAAGGAAAGATACAGCTAACGTTAGCTAGCTAGCTGTATATGTTTTTAACATGTTTCCCCCAGCATGCCATCAAAACTCAAATAGACTGTAACCAAATGCAGCTCTAATTAACAAACATTGCGTAATAATGTTAGTGGCTGTCATTAGTAGCCCTACAATATTAGCTCTGTTGTTGACGTGGCTACCTTTCTACTATCTACACAGTAATATGTACAGTTCCACCACTATATACTCAGTGCCAATGAAAACGCAACACTTGAAGATTCTTATATGTTTTTTAAATCGATGAGGATTTTTATTCCATAAGCTCTTTGGAATTAATCATAGGCCATTTCTATACAGTAAAAATAAAAAATCACATCCAAATTTGTTGACAAAAAATAAGGATAAAGAAAGAAACTCAAGGACCCCCAAAACCAAAAGTCACAAAGCGGTCCCGGAGGTGCTGCAGCTCAATGTAGCGATCCTGCTGTGGCGTGGTCACACGTGCTCATCCAGGGCGAGGTCTGTCTGCAGTTGAGCCAGTTTCTTCATGCCTCTGTTGCATCCTGACTATGGTGGACACATTGCATCCAAAACGGCGGAGCAGAGATTCCGGCCTCCAGGAGCCCCATAGCATGGCATCTTTGGTCACGTGTCAGTCTAGGCATTGCTGAGTTATTACAAATGATTTTCGTGCTTTTCAGCTTGCTTTTATATACAGAACATGACCACTCCTTAACTGACCACAATTCCTTAAGTTGAGCAGTTCATTGCTGAGCAATGAGAAAAACAAGTCTTATGAATACAGCCAAGTTCATTCAAGCGTGACAATAGCTCAACCCGTCTCAGGTTGTTAAGAAATTGTCTGGGATTATCTTATACAAGTGAAACTTAAACATATTGATGCAGCTCAGGAACAATAAAACACATTCAAGTGTTGCGTTTTCATTGGCACTGAGTATAACATATGGCACAGCACAATGACAATAACAGTAGGACATATAACATAGTATAGCTGGTAGAAAGGCAGCCACTACAACAACAGAGCTAATATTGAAGGCTACTTATGACAGCCACTGGAACATAGTGGCTCATAGTAGTTAACCCTGTCTAGCCACCTAGCTAGCATTTGGTGGTGCTAATGTGCTATCAACGCAAACAGAGCCTGCTCTATCTGTAATATCAGGTCCATCACAGCCAGGCTCTGTCTGCAACCCAGCTGAAACCATGGGTGTATTTGAAGAAGGATGGAACTGTTGTGTGCGACCACTGTATGTGTAAAGCAGGGTTAAAAAACAAACAAAAACGAGAACATTCAGATCAAATTTGATATTAGCCAGTTTGCCGTCCAGTGTGGAGTCTGGCACTTCCGTCGTCCGTCATGGCGCTCATTTGCGGCGCGAACAGAGTGTGATGTAACGTGCAAAGGGTCACTAACTAAGAGCAGCCTGAGCTGCCCTAATTACAAGGTTTATCATAAAAGACAGTTTTCGTCCTCCTTTGTATCACACACATGTAAAGAATGCAGGCTGCTTTTTCTTCTTTTGGGCCTTTTTTTCTACTTGATACTTGAAGGTGTCAAACCAGGAGTTGTGTTGATATGAAACATCAAATTACCAGGGTAAATGAGGCTTGTCAACATGTTGAATCCCTCCTGAATGCTTCCTGGTCGATTTGGAAGCAGGGTGTTGCCAACAGTAGCCTCCTGTGGTCGTGGTTGGCATCTTACAAGTGTAAATGTGTGTAATTTGAAGCATGCATGCTTAATAAACAAGACTTGGATGAGTAAAAGTAATCCCTGAATAATTCAGGCTTGGTGTTAATGTGTTAAAATACAAAATAAAACAACAAAAACCTCTAAAACTTTAGGATGCAGGTTTTTTAGGTTTCGTCGTCAATTAAGTCCTTTGTATCTCTTCACCCGTCTCTCAGTTTAGTTCCTCATGTTTACATGGGAACTCAAAGGAAATCTGCAATCACCCCTGTCCATCTTCCCTAAAATTTTGATACTGAAAACTCAAAATGCGTGTCTGAAATTTACTTTCTTTCCCTTAATTTAGAAACCAGCGCATAGTTGAACTGAACATCTAAGTTAAAGTAAATACCTAAATTTATTTGAAACACTGAATTTCAAACTCAGGGTAATTAATAAATGTGAAACTGAACATCAGAATAACTGAAAAATCTCTAGGTGGGATTATTTTTCTCTTTGAGCTTTTGAGTATTTCCAGTTTTCTAGTCTTAATATATGCCCTTTGACCATGTCATGATGCTAAACCTGTGCCATGTTCTTGGTAGAGGGGCACAGTCATCTGCAATAAGTATTACCATTCAATATTTAAATACATTTAAATACTGTCATGGAAAGGGGACATCACCTAATTTCTTTGTGTCTAAATGACAACCTAAACTACATCGTATCAGATATGCCTCAGATGTAAACCTAACCCTTAAATGGGCTGCTGGTGACCTGGTGGATGTTATCTGGTTTTTAGCTCACCGGCCGATAGACCATGAGCTACTGTGAAGGCACTGTATCCGTTGTCACATTCATTGTCGGTGGCGTGGCAGTGTCCTTATCGTGGTCGTCTTTGTCATTGTCTCCATTAGCTATTTCTTCAAACATCTTCTCAGACGAAATTACGGGTCAGATTCATTTCAAATTTCCCTTTTGACTACAAGATTCGCGCACAGTTTTGCAAAATTTTCATTTATAATGGGCCATATTTTGATGGGTTATGACGTGGAAATTGTTAGAGATATCAACGTAGTTTATATTGAGCACTGATAGGAAGTCATATATGGACTTTCATTTGGGTCCATGACCTTTGACTTGGAGTGACCTTGGAGGTTCAAACTCAAGGTGACCAAAGTGTAGATATCAACAGTTTTCTTCTCTGAAACTACTTGTTGGATTCAGGTCAAATTTTTATTTGTAGCTTCTTTGGGACAATGTCTACAAATTTGTTCACAGTTTTGAGAAATTTAGATTTTTAAATTTTTGACAAATTTTTGAAATATTAAACATTTGCCTTCACTCATAATGGGCCAAATTTTGATGGCTTATAACATGGAAATGGTTAGAGATATCATTATACTTACTGCTGAACACTGATAGGAAGTCATATATGGACTTTCATTTAATTTGTTGTGTTATCCTTCAGTAAAAGAACCTCCCACTTGTATTGGGAGATTGAGCTCTTGTATCAAGACCACAGGACTCCAACATAGTGCCAGAACCTGACCACCTTGCACATTCAACTTTTTATTAATTCTTGATAGAACATGCCAGTGAGATACAGGACCAGTGGTTCTATTTTTAAAGTCATGTAAATGACAGCCCTTTCATGAATAAATAAACTTGTTTCTCATTCTGGCTGATAAGAGTCGAGAAATATCCATTATGAAATTGTTCCTTTCATTCATTGACAGCATAAAACATAATTCTATGGCGTACGGTGTCTTATTGTGTCATAATTTGTAGGACACACACATTGACCCAAAATATGAAATAGCAGTTGATATAAGGTTAAAAAAAAAACAACAAATATGATGTGAACCTGGAAGGAAGAGACTGAAGACCCTCCACCATCATTACAGTCCAGTTTGGATCAGTTCAGGTTCAGGTGAAAGACAACAACGAGGAAAGAGACGTTAATAAGACGGATGTTGTTTGGCCCCTAGGAACTGTAGTAGTTCTAAAACACTGACACTAGCTCTGTCTGTCTGTCTGTCTGTCTGTCTGTCACGCACGCTGTATAATAGAGGAATAAATAGAACGTTGAAAGTATGTAAAGTTTCACTTTCATTTCACAACAGCGTTTGTTAGGTTAGTTATGGACCGCACCCCCAGGTATATAACTGCGCACCCCCCTACCCCCCGGCTCCGCCAAAAAAAAAAAAAAAAAAATCCCCCGTGCACACAGGCACACACAAATACACACAGTGTCCTAAACAGTTTGTTCTCTGTCCTAAAATAAATAATTTGGTTCATTGTGTTGTTAATTTTGCTCTTCAGTTTGTTTAAACAGAATACCATTTTTTCCTTTTGTTAATGTTGCACTTCATGTGGAATTTTTTTGTTATTTTTCTGCAGAATGTGAACTGACAGAACTGTGATTAGATTTTTCTTGTTTGTTCGAAACTACCTGTCAGGGAAAAGTGCAATACTAATGTTTAAAATACATTTAGTAATATTAAGAATTTATTTTATTTTCTATTTTATTTGTAGCAGCAGAATTATATTATTCCCGTTTTTCTATATTCTATTGTCTCCAAAAATTGGGGGAAAAATGTTAAAAAATTCATAAATGCATTAATAGACATTTTGAGGGGTTTTCTTTCTTCCCGTACCGAACCGAAAAAAAACAAACCGTGGCTCTGAAAACCGAAAACACACTGAACCGAAAATTTTGTGTACCGTTACAGGCCTAATAATTTGTACTACATGAACAGATAACTGTAGTGCACTGAGTAAACCCTGCCTTAGAAATCCATGAGAGATCACAGAGTTCGGCAGCATCAGTCACATCACATCTGACATCACATGTGCTTTGTCATTTGTAATTTACCAGACTTCTCTTTGATGCATTAACATAAAGCAGCAAGCTAATTTCTTCACCTTTCAGAAGCAGTAGCATATTAGATAAATGACACAGTAGAGTAAGCTGTACATATGCTGCTGACAGAATGAATGACTCTCTGGATAAAAGATTTGTTTTTGTAATAGCTTTGTTTTTTTCTTTTAGCATGATAATGATATGTTTTAATTTTTGCTGATTGAGATAGATGATAGACAGTAAGATTTGAAGTGAAACTAAATGCTTCACATTTTTTAGGCTTTAAATTGTTTTCAAATATATAAAAATCTGCATTGTATCAGTGAAAATGGCACATTTGGAGGAACATTTCAGATAAGTCTACTTCATGACATATATCTAAAAATTGAAGGAGTTGAACTGCCATCAACCCTATAGTGACCCCCACCACCACCAACACCCCCTTACGCCCTTAGGGCCAAAACTCTACACCAGCACAACACACACTTCAGAACTGCTCTGTGGTCAACTCTGGCGGGTTAAAGATGCTTCAGGATTTCAGCTGATTCTGTCCATTAACTACTGGTCTCACATCCAACCCTCAGTGTTGAGACGCTGATCACCTCTGTCGAGTTCTGACTTTACAGATTATCAGACTTGGGTTGTTGTTAGCTAGATTGGGATTTAGGGTAAAGCAGTGGCGATTTCTAATAGACTGCAAGGGAAGCCCGGCTTCCCCTAAAATTACGAAAATTAAATGGTTAAATATGTTCGGTTGTGTTGACATTTTATTTACTACAAATGCGTTAGAACACGTTCATCTCAAAGATGAGTTCGTTCAAATCAGCTTTATCACAAACCAACGGACGCGATGTTGTTCACTTCTCATACATTCCCGTTGCGCTGTTTTCTCATACATTTCTGCTCAGTGCATTTGTCCGTAGACTGCGGGCTTCTATGGGCTTCAATGGGACTGAAAGGAACAGTTTTTTTCATTGCCTCAAAACTGGACGGTAATTGGATAAATGCCATGATGTTGTCCCGCCCCCGGATGCCGGGCGTCACTGGGGGTGAATGGGGCTGTGGGCGGAGCTCGGCCGGGCTGGATGCCAGAATCCCACGTGCTGATTGGAGGATCGGTCGAAAGGCTGAATCCCGTTTGATTGACAGCTAGTTTCAGATCTCCTCCTTCACTGACACAGTTCAGTTTAATACCGTCGTGCATTCTGCTGTGAAATCAAGAGAGAAAGTACTACGAAATTACTCGTTCATTTCTTGCACTGTAAATAAAACCCACTCATTGTACTTCCTTGTTTCAATTTAACATAATTTCGCCGTTTTCTTGTTTCGGTTACATAATTTAATCATTTCTTGTTCGAGTTTAATATCGTTTTGTAGATAGTTAAATCAATCATACTGTCGGCTAGGTCGGAGTGAAAGGAGCATCTCTAGTTTAAAAAGGCTGAAGTCTTACACGCACAACACACTGGGCCAAGGCAATCTGAGCAGAGAGGACACTGGTCCAGTCCCTGGAAAAGACGCCTACTTGGTACGATAAGGTCACTGAGCATTTTCTTAATTCTTTTTTTTTTTTTTTTTTTGTATGTAAGCCGACAATGAGCCCCCCTGTCTGAAAGACGAGCAGCCGCCACTGGGGTAAGGTCATACTTTGTCATCTAATCCTTTTGCAAATCCCCAAATTTGATGATAAAATGTAACCATTAAAGGTAACATCTACAAAGTTCAGTGATGAAACATTTAGTGCTTTTCTTCTTCAGCTCAGTGAAAACCCAACAATAGTTTGACTCATGCCAAACTATCTCCTGTTCATCATCCTGACTCTTAGTTTGTCTTTGTGTCGGCATCCATTAGGCTCACTGTCATTCTTAGACGACTGCACGGGAAGCTAACGCTCTAATGAGCGTCCGTGCAATAGCAAGCATTTCACTTGCATGGAAATCCAACAGAAGATGCTGACACATCGTGTAATACACGCAACAGACTCTGGCCCCTTCCGTGGGAATGTTTATTTGACCTGACAAAGGAGTGCTCTTGGAGGGGTGTGTGGAGTGAACAGTCAGTTTTTAGTCGGCACATAGGGTGCAGAAAAACACCCTTGGACATGAACTGTTGTCTGCACCTTTGGTAGAAGTTGTCATCATATATTAATACAATCTGTGACATTTTCTGTCCCCCCTTTAAAATAAATCTCTTCCTCAAGCATGAGTAGCACTTGTACAACATTAACTTATTAAAAAGCAACTTTGCCTATCTTGACCCACGGATGTTATGAATTTGGCATATGATCTACATTTGAGAGGGATTCATATTGATTGCCTTTTTAAATAACTTAATAGCAGCACAGACTTTCCTACCCAGCTAATAATCATTTAAAAGGCATGTGTAAAGGCACATTCTACAGTGTTGCATAATGGGATATTTGTGATTTTGCCAGGTTAGCAAGTTTATATAAATTTGTTTATTGCGATTCTTTACCACAAGACAGCACTAGAAGTGTTTGGTTAGTCCACTTGAAGCTACGGGACATTGTGTTGTTTTTGCTGACGCTGAGAAATAATAATTGATGAAATGACAATGTGAAGAACTCAGGGGGTTGCCAGTACTATAGATGGCCAACATGCAGTAATATCTAGTTTATTCAGAGGTTTTGCCAAAGCAAAGGTGAAAAACACAGTGTTTTCAGGAGATTGTTATTATGAGAAGTGTAAAAATACACTCATGGTTATTATGAATGTGTGTGCAGTGTAAACATACTGCCTTTGTTAGAAATGTACACAGAAAGATGTGAAATTGTTTGGTAATTTAGGTCAACTGGATTGATGAACTGAGATTTGCCTGGCTGGGTTGGGGGCCAATTGTTAAATGATTTTGTCATTGTGTCATCGGCGTATTTCCATAAGAGTAGTAGTATTGAAAAATCTCAACAATAGCCACCTGTACTAGTAGCCCTAACATCACACATCATGAAGACTCTGGAGCAGCTGCTTCTGCATCAACTGAGACCCCATGTCAAACGTAGAGTTAGGGTTAGTGTTAGGGTTAGCCCTATATTAACCCTAACCCCAGCTCTAAAGATCTACTACTTCCATATCAGTATACTAAAATTTACAAAAGCTAATGCAGATAATACACAAGTCAAAGGCTACACAAAGGCAACTTCTAAAAAAGCTTAATAGCAACACTTACTAAAGACATCCTTTGGAGACCAACCACTAGATTTACAAAAAGTAATTTGATTAATTGTGAAGCTCTGCATCTTCGTACAATAGTTGTTTGGTTGAGGTGATACCCAGCATGTCTAGGCTGCTACACCTTAGCCTCAATAATAATATAATGGGAGGGAAAATCCTACAAGTATATTTTATTACTTGTGTAGTGATGCATGTCACAAATAAACTGTTATAGCGGTTACATCACGAAAAGCCTTTCACTTATGCTAGAATGAAACTGCAGTCAGTGAGCAGTTACCCAAAAGATGAATGAATGAATGAATGAATGGAGTGAATGGAGAATGAAAAAGAAGAAGCTGAAGCCAGAGGCTTATTTTTGCTTCTCCTACTCCCATTCTTACTCCAACTCCACACCTGAAATTGCAGCAAATAAAACTTTAACACAAATTAGTCTACATTCAGTTTCTTAGGTCACTTTGAGATCATATTACTTTCATAGCCCATGAGAATTTGACAACTTAAAGCTTTTTTAAAACTCGACAGCAAGGTACACAATTTCGCTTCATCCTTCAGTTGGTTCCATAGTTTGACACCAATAACATAAACATAGTGATATTTAATGTTTGTTTAAAACATTTTAATAAACCAGAATCTACAAAAAATGGATTACTTGATTGCTTTATTTATTACTCTAATAACTTTTTTTTTGGAGTTTAATTATAGAGTCTATGTTAGTTTTATACACATTGCCCCAAATTTCCACACAGTATGACATATATGGCATTACAAGTGAACAATACAATATATGCAAACATTTCTTGTTTAACAAATCTCAAGTTTTATAAAGAATCGCAACAGCCTTGGACATTTTATGTTTGATATATTCTATTTGTGGTTTCCAACAGAGTTTATGGTCAATAATCACTCCCAAAAATGTTGTTTCATACACCCTTTCAATTTCAGTTCCATTGATTTTCAGTTTTATATCACAATTTGCCCTAACACCACCAAAACCCATAAATTTTGTTTTATCTTCATTAAGTGATAACTTATTTACGTCAAACCATTTTTAAAAAAAACTTAATTCCTTTTCCAGTTTCTAATATTTGTTTCATATTTGTTTCCAAATAAAGCAAATTAGTATCATCTGCAAATACTGTTCAATTTAACCCATTAGATGCCATACAAATATCATTTACAGAGTATAAATAACTTAGGTCTCAGAACTGAGCCTTGTGGGACCCACATGTTACTTTTCTAAGTTGTGAATTTGTATTCCTAATTGTTACATACTGGAACCTAGTTTGTAAATAACTTTTTAACCAGTTTTGTGCCACACCTCTTACACCATACTTTTCAGATTTCTAGAGTAATATTGAGTGATCAATTGTGTCAAATGCTTTTTGTAAATCAATTAAAACACCAACAGTATGCTGTTTCTGATCCACCAATATTTCCTATTCTGGTTTCCTATTCTTTTTAAAATTTTGTCTATCCTCTTTCACGGGACAATGTCTGTTATACAATGTCCAGAAAATACCTGAGAAAGCATTGTATGAGTCATTAACATCATCTACATAAACTTCATGCCAGTCATAATTTATTAGTTCCTCCTTTAAGGCCATAATTGCCTCTGGTGACTTTGTTCTAACCAAACAAGGATTCTGCTTATTGTTGGTTAATGTTAATTTGTTGTTCATTTCCAATTCTACAAAAACTGGCAAATGATCACTTATGTCAGTCAGTAATAGACCACTCTCACCATCAATAATATTTTTAAAAATATTATCAATCAATGTTGCGCTTTCCAATGTTATTCTACTTGGTTTTGTAATTACTGGATGAAAACCCAAATTAAACATAGTATTTACAAATTCCGCAGTTTTTGCATGTTCATTCCATTTCAACAAATCAATGTTAAAGTCAGCACAGACCAAAATCACCTTGTCACAGTATTTCTCATATAAATCAGTAATCTCCTTATTAAATTTCTCAATGCAGGACCCTGGTGTCCTGTAAATACAACTAAGAAATATGCTTTTGTATTTTTTCATCTTAATTTCAACCATTACACATTCCATCAAATTGTCAATAGCAATTGTCATATCACCATTTATCTTACATTTCAAATCAGTTAATACCAACAGGGCCACACCCCCTCCTCTTTTATTGGCCCTGTTTTGCCAAAACATTTCATAGCCTTCTAATTCACCATGTAACCCTTTCTCAGAACTCAGCCAAGTCTCTGAAATTGCTGTTACACTAAATTTATGCTGAAATTGTTGCAAATAGTCTTTAATTTTATCAAAATTACTATAAAGACTCCTGCTATTAAAGCAAATCACCGAAAAACCCTTAATTTTAGACTTATACTTGTCTTCTGAACAATATTCACATGTTATATTAATGTTCTGTTAGAAGTGGGTCTCTGGATCAGTGTCATTCTCTAAATCATAGGGTTTGTGATCTTGAAAGTCAAAAGACCTAAATTCAGTGTATTCACACATTCTCATATTTCATTCCCCAACAATAATTAACCTCATAGCTCCAGCACAACAGAACAAAGATATGACATGTCTCCACTGGTCCACCTCTCTACTTTGTTATTATTCATTTTCATTTGTATTGATCAAGCTCAGTTATATCTCTGATAACAACAACTTTAGCCTGTTCAGGAGTACCATTTAGTCTCATCATTACCTTACAATTTCTTGTCTTAGTGTCTTGGATTTTCTTTTCCTTTTTCAAGATTTTTGCTTGTCTTGCAATTGCAGTGTTTCTCTTTGTCAAATTTTCATTTATGTACACCCCTGTACCCTTAACTTTTTTTTGCATGCTTCAGAACTTCAATCTTCTGTTTTCTGCTCACCAAACGAATAATAATGTTTGGCCTCTTACTCTGTTTTGGGGGTAAGGTGTGACAAACAGCTATATCTTTACAGTCTAAAGGAATATCTTTGCTGTTGAAGAACTTTGTAACTTGTTCCTCCAGTGAGTGTAATTAAAGATAAAGATGTTAGTGAACAGGATTATTAGTGACCATACAGTGAAGAAATAGATTGGTATGTTTCAGATCTATTTTTAGCTACTAGTGATAGACAGAAATTATCTCTCATCTCTGGTGTTTTCCTCTCTCACACATATATTCAGACCTTCATTTAGAGAACAGTGAACATTTTGTTGTAAGCACAGATCTAAAGGGGCCCATGTGTCCTTTTGTCTGAACCAGACACACAGTAGCTTCACAAGTAAACAAACACGAGTAAACAAACCACAGTAACATTTACATTACTGCTCATGTTGCTTGTGTGCATTCTACTTAATATGGAGATATAGAATGTTCCTAATGTCTTGGCTCACATAAAGACTAGGGACAGTTTCATTCCTCCCATAAGAAACATTCTGGAGTGAGGACACTCCGCTGGACTGCCACTGCTGATGCATTTACTAAAAATGACTTGTTTTGGAGCTATAGAAGTATTTTTTTTAATGAGAAATATATGGCTCCCTATCCTCACCTTACATATGAAAGAATTAAAAATATGCTTAGTTGAATAAATCCTTGTGTTTGATGATGTCTGAGTGTTTAGCATTTGTCATTGTCAGGATGTATAGGTAGCACTTAGTATTCTGTCATGGCTGCTTAAGCTCCTGCAAAAACAGGAGTGTTTTGAAAAAGAAGTCATTGTGTAAATTTTATTGCTTTTTTTATGCTAGTTCAACACACACTACTTCTGCATAATAAAACCAATCACGATGTCAGCGCCACTGCTGTACTATTAAAAACTGTAAAAAGAAAGTCATTACATTTATGTTTTGAACATTTTTCTTACTAACTGTGGTTGGCATTCTGGCCAAAAGATCATATGATGTTCTTTTTTTTTTTTTTTTTTTTTAAATAAAATCACGATTTCTCACCTTTTATCAAATACATACAAATTACAACCAAACTGAGTTTTCCTAAAGTTTTTCCTGATTCTTGGAGTCTTAGGCTGTGTGTAATGGCCTGTAGTTGTCATTATCTGACCAGAAACTCTACATTTTTGCGCCATTTTTGAATTGAAATTATGTCAATAATTTTTTTACAATACTGTTAAAGTAAACAAACATATCCACATCTTCCTGCGCATTATTATAATTTTTTTTTTTTTTTTTTTTACCATTAATCACATCCTGTTTTGCCCTGTCTCAGTAATGAAGCCCTGTAATGAATCAATAATGTTTTCACACCAGCATAAATCTAAAGCTTCTGTGTAAATCAGACTCACTGCACATCTGAGTTTAGAAGCTATAATCGCTGCTCATGGACTTATGGTATTTCTTCATCTTCAACAGTGACCAAACAACACATTACACAAAGTCTAGAAGTTGGTGTGGATTGAAACTAAACACTTAAGTGTGAATAGACACTAAAGTATTGTCTAAAGTACACTTAATATTTTTACTTCCTGTTTTTTTTTTTTAATGACATGATTGATACGATTCTTCTGATAAGTGGATCGTATGATGAAATCAATCATGATCTTAAATTGTGAGAACCTTACATGAAAATAAAGCAAATAGACTCAATCCACAGTTACTGTAATCTGACCTTTTAAATAAATTGGCTACCAGTGATGTCAGCGCCTGATGTTGATGGTGATGATGCCATTACAAACAGCAGCATTACATAAAAATGTAAACTTGTACATTTCATTGAGATGCACAGACATTGGATTTATTAATGTAGCGACACAATCAGTTTTTCATATGATCTCTCTTGTTGTATTTAGTCAAATCATTGACTGTTTAGATTGTATGAACATCAACAACAAAGCTTCATTACAACCTCAACATTGGTCCACTGAATACTAAATATAAATGTAGACAAAAATCATAGTTGCTTAAGTTAATTCATGGAGTTGAATGTAATTTGAACATGGTGAAAGCTTTCTACACCATGGCACTGTAGAGTTTCACCTCTTCCATTCAAATCAGGTTTGGAAATTCTATGTTTCATGGAATCGTCTTGAATTGGTTTGGATTATTAGTAAACACATGTAACGGCCACTTGAGGTTTTTATTTGTGAAGGCACTGTTTATTGTTTTCATCTTCCCAAAAATCTGTCTGTCCTTCTGTCTGTTTGTGTGTCTGTCTGATTATAGTGTTTCACCGATTAATCAACATCAGCCAGTATGTAGCTGATGTATTAACTTTTTTGCTGCGCGGAGATTGTGTCGCTGCTCCTGTGTGTGTGTGTGCTGCCATGAGAGTTAAAGGAACAGCAAAGTGAGTTAGTTTCACCTTCACTCCTGCTCGGACAATGATGCTACCACCCCCCCACACACAATCACATAATCACAGAGCAACCCCCCCAGCTTGGTCATATTTATTTATTTATTTATTTATTTATTTATAAAGTCAGAGTTTAAGCCGTGTGCACATTGTCATCCTTCATCTGGTCACTGCTGTCATGACAGTGATATTATGTGTATAGAGGATTAAAGCAGGCCATTGCATTATCTGATGAGACACTGTAGTGAAGGTGACAGTGATCTAAAAGCGATCAGAGATTACAGCGTCCCAGTGATGTAATCACCGAGGTCACAGTGGCCTCTGGAATGTCACTTAATATGGTCTTAATACACAGTGTTGCTGTTTTGATTGTTCATTTCTGTTTTGTGCTTTCTGGGTGGAGCCAAGTAAACAGAGTTTCCCTGAGGAAGTCATTATACAGCAGTGTCACCTTAGTATTTTGGTGTTTCCACAGGTAATATGAGAATAGTGATCATAAGATGGAAAATTTCACAGTAATTATTATTAGCCATGTGACTGGTCCCGGTAAAGGTAATAGCTTTCAAAGAGTTGAGGAACCATTTCTAATGTATCACATGGGGATGCATCATTGAAGAACCTGAGGCTGAGGTTTGGTTTGCCAAAACACTTTTCTTTGTTTATCTCAAAGCTGAATGTTATGGCAGCGAGCAAATATGTGTCAACATTTACACACTCCACAGTTATACATACTCATACACAACACATTTACATCAGGGAACAAAAAAATGAACTGTTTAAGTAAAACATTTGGTTGTTAATTCAAGAGGATATCCTTGACTTTGAGCCAAAAGTGGCTTAACTCCAGCTTTTCAGTGCTAGCAGCCCAGTTTTGTTTGACTTGTAATTCCTTTTTAATTATACTAATATCCTTTTTCTGTTGTTCAGACTTTCAAATGCATGCAGTAGGTAACTGGACTTGGGTAAAGTTTCTTGAAGACGTTTCACCTTTCATATACATATCCCTCCCCTTCCAGTTGTGCCTCATGGACCTTAGTGTTCAATAGTGACTATAGTGATTTTAGCCTTTTTCAATACTTTTTCACTCTTCTCCTGAAGAATTGAAATGGAAAACCTCAAATAACTGTGGTTTTTCAACTTTCACTCAGAACCAGAAATTAGACTTTGACACCAAAAGAAATAATGATTTGACCTTTTTTTTTTTTTTTTAAAGATAAACATCAATACTGGCTGAAATTTTTATTTGTAAAACCATTTTTAGCCATGTCACAGTCAGTCAGTCTGCCAGTCAGTCATCTTCTGAACTGTTTAATCCTCGAGAGGGTCGCGGGGGTCCTGGAGCCTATCCCAGGTACCTGTGGGTGAAGGTGGGGTCCACCCTGGATGTGTCACTAGTTCATTGCAGGGATGCCGCCTCACAGTCTTACCTTAATTCATGCACATTGGAAAGGGTTTAGCACCTACCACCTCTTAGCTTCTAGATGACGTGTGGAAGTAAGCGGCTAATATTCTGGCCAGTGAATAGACAACTGGCCAAGATCATGGTGGGCACAGGCCTCTTGTTATGGAAGGCATCCTTTGTCAGCATGAGCACAATAAACAAGCAAGCCATTCTCAGCTCCACTCTGGTGTGCTTATGCTGCATGAAAACAAGCGTGACTATTTTAATTGTAATTAGAGGAAGAGAATCGGTGTATGCTTTGAGCCAATAATAGGCAGTGAATGAGTGTGTGTGTTTGCAGGTCAAAGGGAGCCTGTTAGTGTATGAGGATATACTCATTGCATAGTTGTTCAGGGTAAACCCTGTCACAAGTCCTTTCATTTCAGCCTCTTATGTGAATAGTGAAGCTGTCATGACTGACACTTTACCAATCTAACATTCAAAGCTTGTAATTGTAGAACATTGAGTCACACTGTTAAAATATTGGTACCAAAGTATTTCATTGTACCTTTGTGGAGCCACTGCTTCATTAGTTTCACTCATCCTGATATCACTCTGCCCTGTATGTCATATCACTGTCATCTCAGCCACGTAAATCAGCTGCTTAGTGAATTTTTCCAGCAGTGTCCTCATAAACGACACCATGGTTTCATAGGTTCTGTTTGAGGAAACTTAATTAAACACTGGAGAGGGCCAATTAGATAGTTTTTTCCTCAAAGAATAAGTGTTCTTTTCTGAATCTGTTGAGTTGAGTTCAATAGTCTATGACTTGAATAAAGGGTTAATTAAGAGAAATAGGTGGTAGTTGGTAAGGTTAGGCTTAATGAGTCTAGGAGACCTGTTCAATTTGCAGTTTCCTGAGCCTTTAAAGGTATCATTTGTATTCACTGTTATGCATTTCCGCTATCTTTGACTTGTGTTTTGTGGTGTTTATGCTGGGTGAGAGCAGGGACGACCTGGGACTTTTTCTAGTGTCACCTTCACATAGATTCCAAGTAAGACAAGGCAAAGTTATGATCATTACATATAATCATGCAGATTACAGGTTGGTTAAGACAAAATTTCCACTGCAAAAACATAGGTCATCATGTGACGTGGGATGCAGAGTGTGAAATCCTTGAAGTCACTTGTCAAAATTTTCAATGTAGGATGTGTCTTGATACATCAACTGCAGAAGTCTAACAGAAGTCTAACCAGCTATATTCTTGCCTGAAAAAGTCTATACCTGCAGTACAAATACAACCTGCTGGGGGCCAAACCGATTCAAGTCTTGCCAAGTCAAGGCAAGCTGAGTGGGTACTGTGGAAAAGAGGCATGAAATATACAGTATGTCCAAATTCAAGTCCAGAGTCAGCCTTTGAAGGACATGAATAGCAGGTGAGCCTCAAATCCATTAATATAATCTGGAGACTATAAAACCATTTCAACTTCAAATGCGATCAGAAACAGTAGAATAAAAATCATGAACTTTAACTTCACTCAGTGTGCAAATCACTTTTCATTGTCAGCAACACAGCCTGAAACATTCAACAGTCTCCTTTTACTGTCTCCTCATATTTTACTTAATTTTTGTCCTGTTGAATGAAGACTCAGATTAAATAAATGACAGAATCAGACAGGTGTATGAATCTTCACTGGATTCACAGTTCAGTTACGATTCTCCCAACAGTGATTCACCATGACTTTTGATGGTCACAATGTCAATTTTTTTACACAGACTATATTTTGATACATATGTTTATTATAATGACAAACTCATCCGTTCTTACTTTGGGTCTTGTTCAGATTCTCCATGAAGCAATGTAACTGTGCATTGAATGTCCATCTCTTTGAGGAGAAAAATAACTGAAGAATGGAGAACTCAGCAGAACAAAGACATCAACGTGAAACTTTATTACATGATAATGGAGATGCTGTCTGTGACTATGCCTGTGCAAAATTCTACATACATCAATAATAAAGTGTAATAATTTAACCATGATGCTCATAATATCACAAGTTAACTCACAAATCAATGCAAGAGTGCAATGTAACAATGTATTTACCATATTTATTGCATGGTGTGAGACTGATAAATCAATAACGAGTCTACTTGCTTGATTATTAAAAAAATGCATAAACTACTCTGTTACATGGATTTTGAAAATTTCAACTCAAACATACAAATGTAATAGCATTTAAGATCCCAAAACAAACCAAAAAAACCATTTAAGACATAGTAACTAGTATTTGGTATGTTTTACTCTCTCTGTGTTCCTGAATCCAAATTATCACTATATCACAAAGGTGGTGTTTTTTTTTATTTTTCTCAGTAGGCCACCCTAAATCCCCCTGAAGCTTGACCTTTAAATTGCATCCTTTTGAAATGACACAGGCTAATATTTTGGTTATGTTTGTGATTCCATTATTTGCTGGCGCAGTTATTTTTTCTTTGATATGTTGGTAGGTCTGAGAATGATTTAGTGAAAACATATTTTAGAAAAAAAAAAACTTGCTAACAAAAGGTGGGGAAAGATATCATTGCTAGAGGTCTGATTTGATGCTAAAGCTCCTTTTAGGTATTTTGCTTCTGGACAAAGTTGTAAATACCTGGACTTTAAGGCCTCCTGTGCTGAGCACCAATAAGAAGCACCAGTAAGAAGTAGCATCATCCCAGGCTTAACAATCACTCATGCGTCTGTATTTGTATACAATCACAGTAGATTGTTGGGAAATGTATATACAGTATAAAAAGTGGGAGTGCTCCCAGATATGTTACACTACAGTATATATATTGTCCTCCTATCAGAGATGAACCGACAAAGCCTGATCCTCCTCCGACCCACCTCCTCCCCCACATCACTACATTTGCTTCAGTCAAATAATTTATGTCTAATTATGGGGTTTAAGCTTTGCACATCCTCTGAAAGGCTCCATATTAGAAACCAAATCTTATAATTAACCCATCCTCTCACATGAAAGTAATGGCAGTGCTCTGCCTTGTCAGAGGCCCATGTTGACAGTTCTGTCATCTCAGCCCAGCCCTCCCCAGCACTGCCTTCCCAAATATCCCCACAGTTAGGAAAGATGAGCTTTACGGAATATTTACTGCAGGAGATGACTGAACACATGGACCTTGATACTTTGCTGATTACGTTTTCTGATCGGACGAGCATCCAACCATGTAATATCTACAAATTAGTGACAAAGCATCTATCTATCTATCTATCTATCTATCTATCTATCTATCTATCTATCTATCTATCTATCTATCTATCTATCTATCTATCTATCTATCTATCTATCTATCTATCTATCTATCTATCTATCTATCTGTCTATCTGTCTGTCTGTCTGTCTGTCTGTCTGTCTGTCTGTCTGTCTGTCTTTATTGAGATATATATATAATTTTTTTTGTCAGATAAATTAGATGTTTAGAAGTTGAAATGATTTCACTGAAATGTTTAAAACAATATATTGATTTTTTAATTGAATATTTCAGCATTACTTAACTAAGTAGATGTACTTGTTATTATAGTTTAAACTGGAAATAAATACCACTATTTCTCCCCCTTGATTTTTAGCTAATATTAAGAATTGATTTAATCCTTGCAAAAATGTGGCACAGAAATTAATACATTGCACTGTTAATCTTTTAATTAGCCTCAAATGGTAAAGGAATTTAAATAATGTTTAGTGTGTGTGTATCAAGTGGCAGAAATTAAGCCAGACCTTCTGATGTTTAAAAACTTTGTCCAACTTTACAACCCAAAAAACATGTTCACAGCCTGGTGAAAAATGGGCTCTGGAGCCAATATCCTTGTTCATGACAAATATAGTAGATTATTTCTTTTAATAACAATCTGCTCTTTAAATGATATTATAGGCTTAAGGTTAAGCATAATTGAGAGTGTCACTGTTTTTAATGACAGCTCTACTGTAACTAACCTATTGCTCTTTCTATGTAAATAAAATGCTTCTGGGCAAAAGGGAAAAAAAAAAAACCTTTTGTAAGTACCTGTATATAGCTTGATGTTTTGTAATTTCACCTTTGAATGATCACATTTAGATACCATTGGATGCATGCACAGCTTAGATTGTGTTCTTGAGCATGTCAAAGTGAAAGAATAATTGGTAGAGAGAATACGGGATACTGTGCAAGGATTCTAATGTAATGCTTATGAACCTGTGAGTATTTTAAACATTTTAGTGAGAAACATGGGCTTGTGCTTCACTGATGATCTTTGACATTCATGGTCGTAAGGTTTCCTCTTTAAAAAAGTCAGCGGCTTGCCAATGTGACACCTGTGTTTTGTACTGAGGTGTCAGTGGAGATGAACTGGCTTTATGGCACTGGTAGCTAAACCTTGCAAACTATTCTGACACTGGGGGTAAGGGGGCCTCCGAGTTTTAAAAATATTAAAATGAAATAAGATCAGGAGTGTCAATTTTGTTATATGAATGTATTTATTGTGTTGTATATTTCAGCATTAATTCTCATTTATTTTGTATTCAGTACATAATGACTTATTTAATGTATTTTTCCCAAAAAATTTCAAGTAGCTTCTTTCAAGTACCCCAGGGGGTACATTGTACCCCATGTGAGAAAGGCTGGTCTATCAGATAGTATGCTAATTAGCCAGCTAATGCTAATTATTGTGCTTATACATACATATATATATATATATATATATATATATATATATATATATATATATATATATATATATATATGTATATATAAATCAATCTCTGAAGTTGGCTGTTAACATAACTGTACTCAGTGTATTAGGCAGAAATGGAAGAACAGGGTGTGTAAAAAAAAAAACAAAACAGGGTGTGTAACATTCCGGCAGGCATAAAAGCGACGTGCATAGTGCAATGGTATTTGAGCGAGCCATTCACCATTTTTTGGTTGTGCTTTTCGAAAATTTACCCTACAACATAAACATGAATCATACTGCTGAAAGTGCTTTTTAGTTGCAGTGATAGCATTTTTTCAGTAAGTTAGCAGTAGCTTGGCAAGTTTCACTCATTGCTTTCCCCCCAGCTTCAGCCTTTTGTCCAAATATGGTCACTTGTATCTACAGAAAACCAAAATGGAGGCGGCCAAATGTCAAAGTGAAGGCTTCAAAAAAGGACAAACCAGTGGGTAACATAACAGAGGCTATCTGCACTTCTTTATAGTGTTCAGTACTAAATAAGTCGTACTAAAATAAAGTTACGGTAAATGCGGAAAATGTTGTTAATTTTGTTGCCACAGATGCAGATATAAGCTAAAGCATCCTTTGAATAATAAATAAAACACAAATTAACTGCTTACCTCTGAGGACAGCATTGTTTCTTAGGTTTTAGATGAGTACCTAGCTAATAACAGTTTTCCATGTTGTTTGAATTTTTAAGCCTCCCTTGTGTAAAAGCTGGCCATCCTTCCAACCGATGCCTTTGCTGACTGATGTAAGGGAGTTTCTGGAGTGGATTAGTACTGCTAAAGGAGCTTGTTGACATCAGATGGCATGGGAACTATGAATCCACACACAAGGCTCAATGCAGGAGCTCAGGCAAACCTACAGCAGGCACGTAGAGAGGGGGAAAAACAAATAAACTAATCCCAAAGCAATATCCCGCAGTTGGCATATTCCCATAGACATTTGGTAGAGAAACACGATGGATACAAGAACAGGCTGGATATCACTCAAGCACTTATTGACTGTTTTCTGCTGTCCTTTTGTTAGTGGTCAAAAATATTCAACATATGTAACAAACTGAGCAGATTTGTGAAGCAACATTAATCTCTTTTAAGTTACATGAGTTTGATGACTGTTGTTCCTTCCATTTTAAATACTTTTGTCAACAGGACACTTAACAGAAACATCTACATGGGGAAAGACAGAGGCCGATATGATGGATAATAATCATAATAATCATCATAATGAGGGCCCATTCCACTCAGCATCAGATTGCTCCGTAATCCCACAGTAAACTCTGGCTAAAACCTGAGTGAGTTAGTATTATTACAGATAATCCTCTGGTCTGGTTTATGTGATGTGCTGCTGAATGCACAGCTAAAGCACACACACACAGTTCTGTTTTCAAATTGATTGCATTTGTCTCAGTTTCAGCGGCCACACAGATCACAGAACACAAAGCAGATGGCTGCTGTATATACAGTCATGTCATGACAGACACTTGGTTGTGGTTATTGGTAGCTGAATGCTGTCAGTGCCATCAACAGCTAATACATGGAAACATCACAATATGATGTTAACATTATCACATTAATATTTGTACTGAGGAACAGTTCTTTCAAAGTTTCTTTTTTCACAGGTTGTATTACACATTCTCATTATTATACAGACTTGTAAAAATTCCAACATATTTTTTTTTGTATTCGCAATAACAATCATTAATTTATCAAACATGTGTTCAGGCAATGCATTAATAAGGGTACGCTGAGAAAAGATGAACACTTTTACTTTTCATCTCTCTGCATTTTTGCTTTATTTAATTTAATAAATATTTTATGACCATTGCACCTGAACAGGCAAATGGGAATAATGCCATAAAGAACAAGAAAAGCACTAGGAAAGTGCAGACCTCCACCAAGACAGAAAGGCCTGAGTGGTGTTTTGGTTTATTATGTAAACAAGCAGACTCTGTTTATGATTGAGTCATCTTCGAAGTTGTTCATTGTAAGTGAAGTGATTCAGGTGTGTAAGCACGGAAAGGCTAATGGATTAGTGATAATTACAAAAAGAAGAAGAATCTTATTTTGTCAGTAGGTTCACACACATAAACATGCACATGCGCCACACCGAAATTTGTCTTCTGCCTCTAACCCATCACTAGATCATGCATGCATCACACACTGCGTACTAGGAACAGTAGGCTTGCCATATCAGGCGCCCGGGGAGCAAAATGGGGGCCAAGTGCCTTGCTCAAGGGCACATCAGCCAACAACTCTCAATCCAGGGAATTGAACCGGCGACCCACCAGTCACAAGCCAACGTACCAGCCATTTAGGCCATTAGTCTGTCACTTGGGTTTTACAAATTTGAAAAAAAATTGTGATGAAAGTTGCTTTAAACCAGCCTCGCAAGCATACAGGGTATGGCCGGGCCCTCACCGCTCACTTGCTCCTCGCAACTAAATTCCAGAAAGGCCCGAGTGATGTGTCAGTTTGGTATGGTTTGGTATGTAAATAAACGGACTGCTTTGTGATGGAATCATCTTCAAGTCGTTCACCATGAGGGAAGTGATTTAGGTGCGTAAGCGTGTAAAGACATTTGGATTAGTGATAATTACGCTATCACGCTATTTGAAGTAAAATCAGTGATGAAAGTCATACAAGGTCAAGGTCAATGTAAACTTTATTATCCCTGAAGGGCAATTTGTTCTACAGCCAGCAGTATCACACAGACAACAAACCAACAATAAACACAATAAATAGTCCATTAAAGAGAATAGCACCAACATTACAAAGAATTATTCAGCAGAACAATGGCTGCCGGAACCAAAGAATTCCTCATCCTGTTGGTCCTACATTTTAGGAACACTGTATCTGCGACCTGATGGAAGCAAGCTGAACTCATCATACAGGGGATGACTGGGATCATCAAGGACTGACTGAGCCTTCTTCAGAGCCCGCCTCTGGTACAACACAGTCAGGTCATTGAGTGTGGTGCCAGCAAGTCTGCTGCACACTTTAGTGATGCCCTGCAACCTGTTCCTGTCTTTAAGGATAAGCAGCCCATACCAGCTGATAAAAGAAAAGGTCAACACAGACTCAATAACACAAGAATAAAACATTTTCATAAAAGTGTTATCCACTTTGAAACTGCAAAGCTTACATACATGCTTAAAATACATCCTCTGATGAGCTTTTTTACATATAGAATCCACCCAAGACTCAAATGTTAGCCTGTGGTCCAGCACCATTCTGAGATATTTCTACTGCTGAACCACCTCAACAACCTGGCCATTAATGACGACAGGGGAGAAGACTGTAGGATTCTTCCTAAAATCTACAATTATCTCTTTGGTTTTGGACACATTCACATTTAAAAAGGACGTGCTACACCAGTCAGTGAATTCAGACACTGCAGGGCCATGATCAGGGTCATCATCCCTAAGAGGAGACACAATCACTGAGTCATCTGCAAACTTGAGGACATGCCGCCCCGGGTATTGAGTTTGGCACTCATTTGTGTACAACACAAATAAAAGAGGGGAGAGGACGCACCCCTGTGGCACCCCTGTGGCGCTACTTGAATGCATCTTAATGCAGGTGTGTCTAGTTAATTGTAGTCTACATCTTAATCATTAGATGCTACTTAATATCACACACTAAACCTGTAACACCACCTCTGTACCTCTGAAAAATCTGCCAAATAACTTGGAAATGTCCACATCATGGCCTTTGCTCCCCCCCCCCCCCCCCCCCCCACACACACACCTTGTGTTTGGTCAGCTCCACTGATGCCAACATATACAACAGAGCCAAATACTTGAGATGAGGTTACCATGCTCATCCCTGCTTGCTTTTCAAACAAGTGAAGAACCCCCCTCCCCCCCAGACCCTATCCCAGCACCCAGGTCCAGGAGCATTGCCAAAAGCAGCCTAATACTAAACATTCAAAGCACCGGGGAAGAGAAAGCAAACTCTGGGAAGGTACAGGATTGACGTCAGAGAGAGCCACATGTAAGACATTCCTTCCTAATTACTGGGAATGCACTGGCTTATTGTATAAAACACGTTGTGGCTCAGATTCATGTTGTAAAAT
The DNA here is from genome assembly GCF_902148855.1 of Sphaeramia orbicularis. Classification (NCBI taxonomy): domain Eukaryota; kingdom Metazoa; phylum Chordata; class Actinopteri; order Kurtiformes; family Apogonidae; genus Sphaeramia; species Sphaeramia orbicularis. The sequence goes on along the minus strand of NC_043977.1, from coordinate 49,289,648 downwards.
GTGGCTCTTTGTGCTACTTTTCAGTCCTTTTCTTCAGCTTTACCTGGACGTTGTATTTCCTCAAACTTATCAGCTCCTTTTTTGTCTCTTCTCCTCTCTGCAGTTTCCTCCCTCTTCTTCTTTAGCCTAAACCTTCTCTTACTCTTCCACTCCTGCTTAAATCTGTGCTGAACTTGATCATTTCTAGAAATTGCAGACTTACACCGACAGCCACTTTTCTGTTCTTTTTTTTTTTTTTTTTTTTTTTTTTTTTTTCGCTCAGAGCGAATTTGTTTGGATTATTTCTGCTGACCTGCTGGTCTCAGAGCTGCACCTGTTATTTTTCCCTGCAGGAATGTACAAGCAGTTCCTCATGGCCTTGTTTTTTCACAGGAGTTTGTGGATTCTGATCGTGATACACAAAAAAGAAATGAAGAAAAAAATCTATTTTTTTATTTATTTATTACAAGTAAATGGGTTTAAAATATCTGTTATGTAAACTGAAATTATACCCATAGAAATATTTTTATATCACTGTCAATTAATAAAAACTTAATCACATAATTTGCTTTGATTTCTTGCAAGTAATTACTTCCTTCACAAGACTGAATTATTATTTAAAATATGTATTTAAATTAAATCTAGTGATCTTACAAATTAGGGTAAGTACAGAATTGATTTAAAGTAAAATCTTATATCATACCATCTTTTTAATGTTACATTCTTGTGCAATGATTTTTCCCATGCACTAATACAAATTAGGGCTGTGATAGGGCCAAAAATTTACCATGATACAAAGATACACAACAGTCTGTAACGATAATAGTCATGATAAATGTCAAATTATTATTTATTTCCAGTATAAGGGCTGATTTTGTAGAAGAAACCAGACAGTTATTTGTAGTTTAACTTAAGGTTGGAACTAGATTTGCACCGATTAAAATTTTTTGGGCCGATCCCGATTTTGCAGGGTCCTTGGACAGCCAATACAGATTTTGGCCAATTCCGATCACAACACACAAGATGTTGCAATGTAACTTTCCCATTAGAACATTTCTTTGAAAAGAAATAGAAGAAAAGTGTGCAAAAAGATACCAGGTTTTCTGTATGAAAACACGTGTATTGATTGAAATGCCTGGTTTTTAGTCAGTCCCGTATTGTACCAGCAGCTGAAAATTATTTGAAGGGAAATTATCATGCACACCCAATTTTTATTCTGATGTGGCTCTCAGAGCATCTGCTTTAGTAACACATTATCACAGACCGTACGTACTGTATTACAAGCTGCAAGTTTTACTTTGAAATAATCTGGCAGAACCTTGGAAAAAAGCAAGTGTCTCTACATATGTGGACCACAGGATGAACCACTGCACTGAATGGACCAGATCACCAGTTATACATTCCCAACTTCTACATGCTTTGGGCTGAATCAAGGCCCTGCCTCATGAGTAGAGAGGCATGTGAGAGGATGAATTAAAACAAGTCCAGCACCATGTGAAGGATCCGTATCCTATTTGTATTTGGTAATTAATTAATTTAGTTGTGTAATGAAGGGGTCAAATTATCGTACATTATTAGATTTTTGGAATTATTGATTATACATCATACAGAGGGTAAAATGATTGTACAAATACGATAATTATCATAGGTCTGGCTGGGCCCAGTTCTGGAGGGGGCAGTGCCCCCTTAAACAAACGTCCTGCCCCCTCAAATGAAAGTTTCCGAAGGTAGGGAAAAAGAAATTGAGGTGCCCAACAGCGGGAGACTTAGAGGAATTTGTAAAACATCTAAAGTTTTGCTTTCACTTTGTACAGTTGTATGGTGGCTATGCGGTGCGGTAGGAATTGACCTGCGCTCAAAATCAGTCAGTTTCAGTCTGACTGGCCAGTCACTGGTCATGCCAGATCATGTGAAAATTGGCCAATTCCTGAGCATTCCGAGTCATGCAAGTCTACTTGGAACATGACAAACACTTGCCCAACAGTCAAACATTTCACAAATCTGGATGTGTAAGATGACATTTAAAACATTTTTGACAATCATATGTATTTGATTAAAAATTAATACCGAACATTGAAACATTAGGAGTGTGTTTTAGCTGACAAAATAAAATAAAACTAGAAGACAGAAGAAGGGGACTTATCACAATAATGTTTGTGTTCTCAGAGAACTGTTAAACTAATAAATCCCTTTAAAAAAACAACCCCCAAAAAAAACAAAACAAAACACATAAGCAGGAATCATTGAACAACAGACTCACAGTAATAAATAACCAAATGTCCAACTGAACTTTAAACTAGCTGCAAAATATTTGGTGTCATTTGAAATGTAAAACGTCAAGCCCCCATATTTTCCGATGATTTTACCCTAATGAAAACATAAATAATGTGTTTGATATATTAAATGTAATGAATTTTCTATTTCCTTTCTGCCGTTACACCCCCCTTAAATCTTTATTTGAACTGTCCTATTTTTGTAAATTGAGATATATATTAAAGGAAGGAATGAAAATGGTTGAAGGGAACTGAATGAGATGGATTTGAGTGAATTTATTTAAGAGAAAAATGTGTGAGGGGTTTTTACACACAGAGTGTTTGGCCTGAAAATGGAAATAGGAGTGATCATGGGGATTTGCAGAAGCTCCCATATCAACTGGAGGAATACTTTGAAAGCTTTTCCTGCCTGCCTTCCTCTGGATGAGTTCCATTATTGGGGACAAATACTGATCCAAGACATTCTGCTGGAAGATGGACTGATAGATGACGGTGGGGGTCTGATTGGGGGGGCAGGGTGTGATGGAGGGGTGGCTGTGACGGGGTGATGGAGGTGGCTTTTTATGTGCTGTAAATACCTCCTCTGCCCTGGGAGTCAATATTTTTAGATCGTCACTTGGAACATGACTCAATGAATCATTTATTCAAGCACTGGAACTCGACTATCAACACACACTTCTCTTAGATGCGATGTGTGCTACCCCCCACCCCCAAGCCTGATCTTCTACAACACCTGAGGCTGTGGGGCACTGGGACAAGGTCTTATGGTTTAGTTGTCGCTATAGAAGTCATGCTGTTCATGGGTTACTTTTGTTCACGCCCCGTTTTAAATATACCTCATATCTTATTGTATCTCATCAGATCTCTCTGCCAATTGGTCGTTAATAGGACCGGTATACTCTTCTGGGCAGGGCAGTGCAATGGTAGCCCCTCCCTCTGCCTTTTATGTCTCTGGCCTTTTTGTGTTGAGTTTGCCTGTTGTCGCAGTGCAGGTTACACCCAGTTACCCCTTGGTCATCCAGTCCCCCCGCCGACAAAAACAGGTTCTAAATCAGTTCTGATCATGATCTAGAGTTGGTCCCTGAGCACCAGCAAAAGCCTTGGTTTTAGTGGCATTTCTCCTAATGTGCTAATACAAATTCTAGGTGTTGTGTGTTTTGGGTTGGATAAAATGCAGTCAGTGATTTCCCAACAGGGTTGACAATGTAGTTACCCTTTTAACTAACGTTAAACGTCAAAGTCTCCACTAGTCTACCCACTGCTAGCCACTGTTAGCAATACCAGTTCTAACATATTCCACCTAAAAATAAAAACATTTCAGTGACTGTTACGGCCCCTGGGGTCCTCTTGGGGCAGCTATGTATGTTTCCAGCTCTTGTCTTCCAACAGGCACCTGATGAGGAGATCAGGAACACCTGTGGCGCCCAGAGTTCCTGCCCTTAAATAGTCTGCCTGTAGTCTTCTCTCTAGCTCTCTCTCTCCGCAGAGCTCTCTTGCTCTCTGCTTGCTGCCCTCAAAGGTCCTTGGTTTGCTAGCTCTTGGGTTGGTTATGTTGCTTTAATATTTTGTTCTGTTCTGCACTTTTCAACACTCACATCAGCACACGTCCACTCATGCACACCTACACTACTGACATTACTGATGACTCATTTACATTCTGTAAAATACTTTAGTTTGTTTTTTCCTAATTTGGTCTAATTTGGTCTAATTTGGTTTAATTTGGCTTAATTTGGCTTACTTTGATTTAATAAAGTATTCTTGTGTTAAACTTCATTTATGGTGTTCCCCTTCTTTGTTGTGGCCTCTGAGCCAGGTCATAACAGTGACACATAGATAGAACATGATGTGCTAATTAACAGTATAGTACTTTAGCTTTTTCTATTGTTGATGTATGCTGCAGGCTTCTTGAATTTCAGAATTGGAATTGGTGAAGGTTTGCTAACTATCTGAGGGTGTTTTGGTTGAACTTGGAACAACAAAAAGATTAAACTCTTTTGGCAACAACATTTTACAACATCTGTTGTAGCCAATACTAGTTCTAAATAAAATAGAATAAAAATATTTCACTGACATAAACCATTTTTTTTGCTCACCAGTCCATAGACCATGAGCTTTTGTAAAGGTGTTGTCTTTGTTAACAATTTCTTCAAACATTTTCTCCGACAAAACTAATGATTGTATTCATTTCAATTTTGTGTATAGCTCCCTTGTGACAATATCTACAAAAGTTGTTCACAGTTTTGAGAAATTTAGATTTTTTTTAAATATTAAATATTTGCCTTTACTTATAATGATCCATATTGTGATGGCTTAACATGGAAATGGTCAAAGATATCAATATAGTTACTATTGAGCTCTGATAGGAATTCTAAATTGGACTGTTATTTAATTAGTTGAATTCTCCTCCAGTGAAAGTACCACCCACTTCTGTTGGGAGATTGATCTCCTGCATTAAGACCACAGGTCTCTAACATAGCGGCAGAACCTGACAGCCTCACAAATTCAACTTGGTATTGATTCCTGATAGAACATGCTGGTGAGATACAGGGCCATTGGGCCTATTTTTTGTTTTGTTTTGTTATTTTTTGGGTTTTTTTTTTTGTAATAATAATTCCCTAATATCAGAGAGATGCAGACAGAAAGGACTCCAATATGTATTTAAGGGCAATATTCACAGTATAGCTTTAATTTGAATTAAAACTTTGTTTGTGCCAAAGCAAAATGCTAACTATTAATGCAAGCTTAGCATACACTTGTAGAAAACAAAGAATGCTGGATGTTAATTATGTTAAATTTGCTTTAACATGGGGAGTTGTGTAACATTTGATGCTTAGTAAATGCAGTAGGCCAAATAAAAGAAACAACAATAGTTTTCTTTTTCCTGCTAACACGTGTCTAATTTGCACATTAAATTGTTTGTTATTCATCCTTATAAGGTGAATGTTGGTTTCACATGCATGTTCTAGTCCTTTATATCTTCTTCTACATGTTATTTCAGAGCTATTATTCTCAGAATTTGTTATTATTTTATTATTTTGCTATTATACGACCATGATTAATAAAGGCCTTCCAAACATCTCCTCTGCCCATTAATGGAGCCCTGCCCTCTGGTCAATCCACACGAAAGACACCAAATAATCCCAGAGAACACATGCCCACTGTGGTTAGTGACTGACACTGGTGGCTACAGTACAACACTTACAACATCAGCCAGCATGACCAGGCATGTCTCATGCACTCCCATGTTTCAGGCATCCAAACACACAGCAAAGATAGTTGTAGTTAAAACAAAGTGTAAGACAGAAAGGGTGGAATTACCTGAAGAGTCCCATGGGCTGGTGCTGGTTTGTCTTGTCCACTCTCTGTTCAGCTCAATCTTTCTTACATATATATATTTATTATAAAAATAAACAATGTTTTCAGGAGGTCCATCTTCATATTTGGCACAAGCATATAGGACTCAAGGGTGAACTGATAAGAATTGGTTACAAGGTTAACATCACCTTGAACTCACATGTTTTAGAGCTGTAACTGAAAAATTAAATGAATAAATATTTAATTGGATAAAACAGTAAGGTGGTGAAATCGTATATGCAAAAGGTCTTCGAAGTTGGTCACTGTGAGGAAAGTAGTTCAGGTGTGTAAGCACGAAAAGACTAATGGGTTAGTGATAATTAGGCTATCACTCAAGTTTTACAAATTTGAAAAAAAGTTTTGTGATGAAAGTTATACACTGCTTTAAATGTAAATGTATGGCATGACATATTGGTTACTATAATAGTATTTTACTGGTCTGACCCACTTGAGATTGAATTGCTCTGTGTGTGGCCCCAGAGCTAAAACAATTTTGACATCCTTGACTTAAAATCTTAAGTATAATTTTTGTATTTCACAAATTCATCCCGCAGACTGAATTGGACCCTGTGGTGGGCTGGTTTTTGGCCCACAGGCCGCGTTTTTGACAACCCTGGTCTAAAGTACATGTTGGGATTATTCTTGTGCCTGTGTGATGTTTGTGTGAACATTGTAGAGCTGCATGTGTATTTTACTATATTGGTGACCTATTGCATAACAAATGAGTGGAATCTGCCATGTGACGTCCACATGTGTAATGCTCTTACAAACAGAGAGGCCTTTCTCTCTATCCAGTGACCCCTCTGCTCCTCTCCCTTCTATTTCCTGCACTTTGAGCTCTTTCTGTGGTGAAAGGGCACACTCAGAATGCATCTCCATATCATCATGGGCCAACTCGTGCCAATCTTCTTCCAGTCCACATTTTCCCTCTGTCTGAGCAGGTATTCTGTTTGTGTGGAAATACATATTGCCTGTTAAATCCAATAGAACCAAATGTGTGTCCCATTCAGTTTTGGTTAGTGAAGTTAAGTGTATAGACATGTTGAAAAGGAAGGTTGTAGGAGGACTGACTTAATCTTTCTTTTAATTAAACTTTCAGGCCTTTTGTTTCTTTTTTGTCAGTGACGTGACAGGAGGCAAAGATAAGGATAGCATGCAGCAAAGGTCAACTTGACTGGTACTTGAAACCTCTGTTAACAGGCTGTCTCACACTGGAGTTGTTTTCAGTTAACATATGGTGACCATATTTTGATTTCCAAAAGAGGACACTTGGCTCAGCCTTGAGATACTTAATCACATGCTACATAAGTAACGTAGTATTCGGTGCAAAGCGCCTATAACCCCAGAGAAGATACTTTAGTGAAACAGGCTACTTATTTTATTATTCTAGCTGTAGAGTTATTATAAAAGCTGCTGTGTGTATTTACCTGTGTCCTTTTTTTCAGGACTACTTCTACTTTCAAGATCTGGCAAGATCAGGTTTTGCTTTACTGTGTGTTTTAGGTGTCATAACAGGGTGGAGTAATACACATAAACAAAAGAACAGAACTTAGTTTTATAGGTTTTTACTGAATGAGGCAACTTGTCATTTATACATGGGCATTACGGATCAGATCTACAAAGGCACAAAACATTTAGTAACAGACAGAATATTGTTAAAATTACACTTAATTTTTTAAGACATTTCAGGTTCATATTTGTTCAGGCCATAATTTATTGGTTATGTTATTATTTTACTTGAAATCACAGTTGGTCTGTATGTGGCCCCTGAACAACACGTTTGACACCTTTGACTCTTAACTTCAGTATAATTTTTGCACTTTGCAAATTCTTACTGTGGGCCAGATTGGAACGTTTGGCGGGCTGGTTTTGGCCCGTGGGCCGTATGTTTGACACCCCCTTTATAGTGCGTTTATAGACAGGTCTATCTATCCCAACATCCATAGGCTGGTGTTGATCAGTGCCTTTCACTGCTGTAATGTCCCATATATGACCAGAAAGCGCAAAGTCTTTTCTTCCAGCGGGATTTGGAACTTTTCCAATTGCACGGGAACAGTAACAGTGATGGAAATCGAAATTGTGCTTGTGCCTATACATATGCATTTAAAGAGTTTTTCCTGTGAAAAACAATGAAAACCGGACGTTTTCGCAACTTTATAAAAACCGCCCAGACGCTCCAGACAGGATGTGAAAAGGGGACATGTCTGGGCAGAAGAGGATGATTGGTCACCCTAAGTTAACAGCAACAGCAAGAGGTTCATTAAAGCTGCTTCAGCACAAACCCTTTTACTGGCAGCAGCCCATACATGTACAGACACACAGTCATAGATCTCCAGGGGGTTGGATCAGTAATATGATCGCAGTGAAAAAAGTAAAGCTACATTGTGGAAATGTTTACATCTACAAAGTTTCCTTAAAAATCTGAATGAATGAATCTGAACAACCTGAAATGTCTTATGAAAAAACTGTGCAATTTTAACAATATTAAACATCAGTTTATCATTTATACATGTACAATGCAACTTACAGATCACATTGGATCTACAAATACACAAATCATTTAATAACAGAATATGGGTAAAATTGCACTTATTTTTCTTAACATATTTCAGGTTGTTCATATTTGTTCAAGTTATTCCCATTTTTTTTTTGTTAAAATATGGTTTATACATGTAAAAAAAAATCATGTCAAGTTTTTACTCAAACAAAGAGAAACATTTGTGGTTGTCATTATTTATAGGTTATTATGATAGTATTTTACTGGTCTGATCCACTTGAGATCACATTGTGGAACCTGAACTAAAATGATTTTGACATCCTTTTTAATTTTGTCAGTGGAGTCTTTGCATTTCACACATTCATCCCACGAGCCGATTGGACCCATTGGTGGGCCGGTTCTGGCTTGTGGGCTGTTTGTTTGACCGCTGTGTCTTATAGGTTCAGAATGCCCAAAGGAAGTGCTGAGCAGCTGGTGAACATGGCCACAATATGAACCAGTGGATTTTCATCATCATCACCATCATCTTTATTTGCAGACTCAGGAGTCCATTTACAAACAAACAAACAAACAAGCAAGCAAGCAACAAATAGAATAAATTTAAAAACACAGGTTAAAAATACAGACAAAACATCATCAATATTATAAGAGACAACTGTATCAGTGTCGCCACAGGGATAACTGGTATCCCTGTGGTATTCCTGTGGTATCCCTGCTTGACTTCATTCAAGCAGCAGAGATAAATGACATCAGTGACCACATATGTATTTAATTTGGATTACAAACCAGTGGTCTCATCATTTGAAACCTGCCATTTGACTGTTTGCATTTAGACCAGAACAGCAGTTTTAATTGGAAAGTTTTATGGGTGATGCAGAGTGTGATGTGTCTGAGAAAGAAATGTAGACGTTACTGTCTTCTGTAACAGGTTCTGAGACCCGCCGAGACTAGAACTGAGACAAGACAAGTTAGAAAATAACGTCAGTTCCCAGTAAAACTACAAAATGTAAAATCTGTCCCTGTCGTTACATTATTCTAAAGGGTTAAGTATTTCTATTTAATGGTTATGATACAGGGAAAAACTACACTGTAACATTTAAAAACAAATTCATTTGATGTGAGTTCATATTAGTGCTGCAACAACGAATCGATTAAATCGATCCAAATTGATTCTTAAAAGAGTTGGCAACAAATTCTGCAGTTGATTTGTTGGGTCTTATGCATGTTAGTGTTGAGGCATGCCTGCACACTGTGTAGTGTAACAGACAAAAACTCAGAGCAGCATGGCTGAGGCTTTGGACGCCAGGTATTCCCGTTTGGCTGAAACGTTCTGTGCCGTTTATGTAACAAAACTTGAATATGAAATGAATATGAAAAAATGGCCCAGGATGTTTTGGGCCAACGGGGCTGCTGTGGCCACTGGGAACATAATGTAAACCTAACGAAAGATAGCTTATGTGTTGTGATTACTTTAGCCCACTAGCTAGTTATTAGACACGATTGTCGTAATTAATACATTTTCATCCATCTCCGTTTATAAGGCCACCAGACTAACGTTACCTATCACTGACTGGAACTAATGGATACAACACTAGTTTGACAGCCTATAACCAGAGCTGGTTGAAGACTTTCTTGCTAGTCTCTAGCCATAACAAGTCTAGGCAGCGGGCAAGTGCTCGCTAACTAAACCTGAGGCTATTGCTGGGATGTAATCATTAGTGACTTGTCCGCAGCTTACTTTGCTTATCCGCTGAACTAGTTAGTTATTAAAATAATCTACAGATGAATCAATTATTAAAATCATCATTAGTTGCAGCCCTAGTTTATATCACATTTTTCTTTTATGTACATGATTTATTTTGTTAACATTGTCAGCTGAAACATTTACAGAATATTTCAGTGTTGTTTTATGCTATGTTACTCATGAGTATTTTGATGTCAGACAAGCTTTTTATCATTATTATTGCTTTGAATTGTCGAGATTTGGAAGTGTTTTGTTTCCTATGTCATGTTCTGACCATAAAGGCAGATTTAAAACCACAAGTTACTGTTATATATCTGTCATGGCATTTGTATACAGTTGCATCATTGTCATCTTGTTGAAGAACTCAGTTTCTTTTTTTGGTTTAAAGCTATACCATATGATGTGGCATTTTTACACTTTTCTTTTGTCATCTTAAAATGCTCCTAATAAGCATGTGTCAAACTAAAATATAAAAGAAATCCACCAGGTTTTGAAACTCAAAAATGTTTAATTCTCATATAGTTCTGATAAAAGTCTGACCAATCATTTTAGTCGGTCCGAATGAAATAATTGGTCGAACCTGGCTGAGCCTCCTGTCAATCATCCATTATGGCCGTTAAGTATCCGATCCATTCTCGCGCTCCGCATCTGATATGCGTACCTCTGAATCTGACGCTTCACTCACGCTGCTCCTCCTGTCACGGACCACAGTCTACTGTCTATGATGTGTATGGATAAAACTCAAATGCACATGTGGAAGGAAAAAAACGGATTTATTAACAGAAACAACAACTAAGGGGAACAAACAGGAGTCTGATGAATGAAGGATGGAGATAAAAGTCCGGAAGTCAGCTGTACTGGACTGAACAGATAGGTCTGCAGGAAGCTCAGCTTTTATGACCGCAGTACTGATTCAGGTACATGTACTTGGTGTCACACAATGTAGGATTATGTAAGACGATAAATGTATGGACTATGAAACCTCAAATGTCCACGGAAAATTCGCGGAGGTCGCGCGTTCACAGTGCGCGTGCTGGGCACCTCATCAGCTGAAGACACTGACCCAGTGCTGCACAGACCAGACCCTTAAATTCAGGGTCTACTGATGGAACAGGGGCCGCGGCAGGTGGATGATGGGTCTGATTACTGAGGGAGGGGTCTACGGACACGCTGAAGTGGACCGAACCTCCACTTCCACCTCCGCTTCCATCACGCGCATCAGGTAAGAGGAAAGCGTCAGAGCTCAATGACACTGAGGGATTTACATACAGGTCTATCAGGCTGCCCTCCGCGTTGAAATCTGATGCAGAAGGGGTACCCCCTGCGTCAAATAGTGCCGAACGGGGCTCTGACCATGCGTCCATGTCTGACGACTTGGGATGAGCGGGCGGGGCTTTGGAGGGAGGCGGGTTGTTCATGTTCAAACTTTTACTAAGTGCTGTGAGAAATGCCACATCGGTAGGTATAGCTTTAACATTGAGATGAATAAAATTATAAGAGATTATTAAATCAAAGGTCAATTTTTTTTCCCCAATGTTCCAACTTTTATGTTGTCTTTTGTGTAATTTTTTAGCTCACCGGCTGATAGGCCATGAGCTATCGTGAAGGTGCTGTGTCTGTTGTCGTCTTTGTTAGCAATTTCTTCAAACATCTCGAAACTACTGGTTGGATTAATTTCAAATTTTTTATGTAACTTCATTTTGAATTTTTGAAATATAAAAAATATGCCTGTACTTCAAATGATCCATATTTTGATGGCTTATAACATGGAAATGGTTGGAGATATCAATATAGTTCCTACTGAGCACTGATATGAAGTCAAATATGGACTTTCCTTTAATTAGATGAGTTGTCCTCCAGTGAAAGTACCACCCACTTCTACAGGGAGATTGATCTCCTGCATCAAGACCACAGGACTCTAACATAGCGGCAGAACCTGACAACCTCAGAAATTCATCTTGGTATTGATTCTTGATGGAATATGACACTGAGATACAGAGACATTGACCCTATATTTTTCTCATCTTTTTAAACTTCTCTCTTTCACTCTTGGTTGATGGGAGAGAGAGACCCACTTGCTGGTATCGTGCTGACATTGGACTTTTATGTTTATGTGTTATGTTGTCTTTGTTATATCTTTTAGAAATCAATTAAAAGTACAAATAACTCTAATGTCTTCAACTTTCACTCAAGATTTTAAGTCAGCTCTGTAACTGATAGACTGATAATCTATTAACCATGACCATTTTTATGTCTATCATAGTTGTTTGTTTATTAGTGAGTGATCAGGTTCGTTTTGTCATCATTCATATAATAGATGTCTCATTTGGGAGGTGATTTCATCGTATATTGGCTCCTCAGCAGGTTCTCTGCTGGTTTTGCGTGGCCTTGACAGGTTGGCGTTCCTGGCGCTGTGTCAGAATGGCTCAGACTTGTCTTGTAGCAGAAGGGCATCGTCTCAGCAGACAGGATGGCATAGTTGGCACAGGAGAACTGATACAAAGGCCTCCAAATCCACCAGACCGACGTGTACTGGACCAGACAGGTTGGCGTGGCTGGCAGTGTGGTAGTAACAGGCTGTCAGGTGGAGGTAAAGGGTGGCCTGGACAAGGTGACTTGGCACCTTTAGGGTGTAGCAGGGCTGAGGATTGGCTTGTGTTTGTGTGTGTGTGTGTGTGTGTGTGTGTACACATTAATTACACTGTGTGCCTTTGTGTGTTTGTTTTTATGGACTTTCCAGGGTTGTGTGTGTCCTCTGTGTGGCTTGTGGATGGTGTTCTTCTCACCGTTTTACACCGGCTGTGCATCCACTGAAGCAGCCACGCCTGTTTCCTGAAAGCCTCTCAGCCAACTTGTCTCGTTGCCAGGCATCGGTAACTTGGCGCTCCCCCCTCTTCCTTTTCCATGCGGTGATCGCGTATGTCTGTCCACAAGGAAGTCTGTCGACACGTCCAAGCTTCTACAAATGAGAAATAAGAAAATCACCTTCCTGTCTGGGCTTATGCATGTAGTCATTGCTTGGTGTACATTTATTGGCCATCTGCTGGCTATTTCTATATTCCTAGAAAATCACAAGAGAGATGTAATATGCATAACTGTTGCTGTGGGACATACATATGGTAGAGGTCACAAAGGTCAGCACATTAAAGTATCTATAAATGGCCTGAGACCACATCACTCTCCAAATGGGCTCAATAAATGTTATATATCCTCCATCATATAGTGTACAGCAGAATACTACATCGGAGTCCTATGGCAGCAGCACCCTGCAGGGCGTTGTTTACTTCATAATCACCATCCTGCTTCATGTGCAGTGGGCGTTATTAAGCTGTGTAAGAGATGGGAGTGACACAGAAATGCAATATTTCCCCATCTATGTTGGCAGCAAACCTGTACACAGCATCAGAGTAGATATTAAAACTGTAGTTATGTTTACAGTCTAGACATATTGACAACTGCATACACACTATATGTGGACCTAGAGCTCGGTTCTTAACCATTCTGCAATTAATGAACAAATGGAAACTTGTTGGACTGAAAAATGCAGTCAGTGTCTTAATATATATCACATGAAGTTGACATTGCAAACACAACTGGATGCTTTAATATTCATCAATTGACCCTCTGGTATCTCGCCCAGAGAGGCCCTTCCTAACCACCAAAAGCACGTAATAAGTTGTTTTTAACTTCTTACAATTTTTTGTATTTCATCAACTTCAGCCATAAACAAAAATACCAAATACTCAATGACTGGCATATTTTTAACCCTTTAAATGCCATGTTTGTTTGAAATGTAAACAAACCCTATTTTTGATGCAAAAAACACAAAAAAACTTTTTCCCTTCCCTCACTTACATAAAAATTGGATTACTTATTGTATTTATTTATTTATTTATTTATTTATTTATTTATTTATTTATTTAATTTTTGCAGCCTAGCATATGTCAGTGATTAACAGTAATGTTGGTTAATGTGCATTATTATTTTTTATACTGGGTCAAATGTTCTAAAATGTGTGAATGTGCATTTTTTACTCACCTTGGGGAAGGGTGCTAGTGTAGTAATTTTTTCATTGTTTACAGTGGGCCAGTAAACCAAATATCATGGATGCTCATGAGCTAATAAGTATTAATTGGTGTGCATATTCATCACAGTTTGAATGGCTGCCATTACTGTTTATTAGACACAACTGTACACCAGGTGGTTTCTGAACCACCGTTTTGAAGACAACAGTTTGCAATTTTTGTTTTTGGAAATGACCATATTTGGACAACATGTGTGCACACGACACATGACAGACTAGCTAAATGGCAAATTGAAATAGTGAATTTCATGAAGCATTATGGCACAAAATCCTGTTACAGTCTTAACAGTGGAACCTGTGAGCTATAACTACAGTGGATCTGTCCTTCAGGTGTGTGTTAAGTAAACAGACTCGTCAAAAGTCTGACTCGGCAGGTGAGTGAGGTGACAAACAGGCCTGTCAATCAAAGTCAAACATAGCTAAAGATTCTGTTCAACTTGAGATTGAATTTATGAAGCAAATATTTAAAGACGAATCAGATCACTTATTGGAGGCTCAAAATCAAACAGATGAGATTGAAAGAAGTCCTGGAAAAAAATGTATGTCTTATTTTTACAGACCAATCCTAACACCTGTATCCACCAGTGTGTTATAACAATAAGGTTCTTCTACATTGGCTCCATTTTTAGTTAGGTTTAATAACATGAAACCAGGTAACACAAAAACTGATGTGTCCAATAAGTGGAACAGAGTATATGACAGACGTATGGTGCAAACGGTGTTCACTATCATATTACAGGAGACTTTGGATTCCTCTGTCTGTGGTTTTGGTCTGAGTCTGTCGTCCATCAAGCTCTGGTGTCACTGACATCTGCTACTCCTCTCCTCTCCTCTCCTCTCCTCTCCTCTCCTCTCCTCTCCTCTCCTCTCCTCTCCTCTCCTCTCCTCTCCTCTCCTCTCCTCTCCTCTCCTCTCCTCTCCTCTCCCCCCTCCTCTCCTCAGCATTCATGTATTTACTTTATTTTGTATAGTAGCCTATAGAGGCCGTGGGCCCATCCTTTGTCTAGACGATGCCATTGAAGACTGTGCATTTTGTGTGTCTGTGTGTATGATATTTGTGTGTTTTGTGTGTTTGTTGTGTATATATGATATGAATATTTAATGAGGACTCCTCCTTCCATCATGTATTAATCATGGCCCAGTCTGCTGAGGCTGGAAATAGCGCCTACCAACCCAGAAAAACAATCTCCTTATAGTGGTGGTTTGTCATGTGTGACACAGCACATGGTCTCCTCACATTTTCACTACTTTCACACTAGGATTTCTTTCCTTAAATCTGTCTGCAGGCGTGATGGAACTTTCTACATTTGCGTGAGACACTGTGTTATAGTATTTCTTGCTTTTTGTTGCTTGACTTTGCTGTGTGTGTTAAATGCTGCATCCTGACCGTAGTTTTACTCCATCATGTTGCATCCTGACCGTAGTTTTACTCCATCATGTTTATAAATAGCCTTATTTGAAGAATAGTTAAAGTGGCTGAATTCTGGACCAACAAACATGAAACAAGTATGGTATGATTAGGTCTTTTATGGTGTGTTGGCACATATGTAGAGGGTTTCAGTAAGTTATGTATAATCACAACTAAAAGCATAAAAAGAAAATTTGATTATGTCTTTTTTTTTTTTTTCATCCGTGTATAATCATGTGGAAATGCAAATCTGTCAGTATATTTACTACTGCTTACAACAATAATTTCCAAGGTTGTTCTAAGATTATTTCCAGGGGAAAGAACAGACGATCTTCAGTTCTTCCGGAACCTTGGCTAAACTGATACTGGGATCTGCTAACAGCTTATTGTTCAAATAAATACAAAATAACTCCCAAATGCATATTCTAGCCCTTAGGCATTGTCTGTTATTTCCTTTGGAATATTTCTCACCAGTTTTGTTACGAACTCCATAGAGTGACATGACTTGAAAACTGCGGAGGCAGGAGCATTGAGACATTCTCAAACTGAATTTGGCATCATTTGTAGAGAAACGGAGCAGCGGGAACAAACAGGAATGACATCAAATTACTTATACATTGGACTTGTGGGAATTCTACCCCCAGTCTGTTACTACTACTGGTTTAATTTGAATTCTCTAAAATAAACCATCATCGTGAGTGTGTCTTGTGGTAAAGGCGTGGTCATAGAAGTCACTCACCTTCACGTACAGTGGACTAACACCAGCTCCTGAGACATGAATTTATTATGTCACTTAATGTGAGCTGAAACCCTTATGTTTTCTGCAGCTGTGGTGAACTACGTCTTTTTGCATATTTTGATAATGGTGTCTTCTGTTGCTGTTAGGTGGTGTGACCAGTAAAGACCATCCTCTGGGACTTCTTAAAGCAGCACCACTCAAACATTTTGGTAGGACCTCTCTCTCTGTGTGTCTTTTCTTTTATTTTCAGTGTCCTTACTTGGAAATCCATATGAACGGTTGCTGGATTCATTCTTGGATTTGGAGTTTTTTCAGTTCAATCTGCCCTGACACAGACGACAACATCCGACCACATGTCTTTAACATGTTGCATAAGTGGTGCCAGGTTGATATAAATCCATCTGCTCTTGCTACACAGTTTACATAGCAGTGACATGTAGAATGGCGCTCGTACCTCTGCCAAACCCAATCCTTTACTCAAACCTTCATTCACAGTTTTTTTTTCTCAATCTGCTTCAAATATTTAAGTGCGGTTTCAGCCCTATAGCTATATTCAACAAGATCTGTAGCCCTGTGATTATTACGCAAGGGTGATGGGTGATGAAATGGTAATGAAAGTTATTGTTGTAGGCTTTTATTTTAATATGATAATTTTATTTATTGTATTGTTTCACTTATTGAATATTAAGCTGTTGAATAAGACCTCATATTGCAGATTTTTTTTGTGTTTTTACAAAAGAAACACTGAGTCAGAGAATCAAAAGTCAAATCAAAGAGGGTGGATTTCCAGTAGTCCTTGACATCAGAGTGATTTAATATGTTCCTGATAGTTTGAGCTGAAATTGACGAGGTCTCACCATGTCCGTGTTTCATTTACTGTCTATGACTGCACATTGTGAGAGATCCTTGGACTGTTGTAGCTGCCTGCAGTATCGTCTCTGCATTTAGACCTATGCTGACTGTGAAACCCACTTAGTGAGCTGAGTGATTGATGTAGTCATGTCTTTGGTGAACTGATGTGTTGTAAACCAGGGCCGATTAGAGCCCTGGTATTCAGTGGTGGATTTGCTGTTATCATGGTAGCATTAGCAGGCTAATAAACGGCTTAGAAGTCCAGTATGTCATTGTCTGTTTATGTGCGAGAACTTATCATTTAGTATTTGAGTGTGCAATCATTTGCACCAACTCACGTCACATGTTGTTTTTAGAACACAACAATGTATTATTCAGCGGCTGACTTCTTTTGGAACCTGCAGTGCACATGCCACCACACATGTGCATGTGCACGGATGTACATGCATGACATTTAGTTGGAACTTCACACTCTTGTTGACAGGAACGTGGGATGTTCACAGCACATCAGCATGTCATCAGCCCACAAGCAGTATGTTTATCCCATGTGGCAGGAGCAAATGCTGAGGCAGCAGTGATGTCACAGATATGGCTGTCATTGCCACTTAATAGCATGTTTGACTGCAGCACTGACACATGTTACTGCATACAAACACAAAGATAAATACATGGAGAACATAGGTAATAGGGTTGGTTCAATTTGACTTGTTTTTGCACTTTAATATCTAGCATGTACAACAATCATATTTGTGTTTTGAAGAATGAATTCATAAATGTAGTAATTCCAACCAGTGGGGTTACTGATGCATGGGTTCACACTGAAGCACATTTGAAAGCTGTTTTGTGTAGAGTTAGATTGACTAATGGTGAGCTGTTACAAACTATCTGATAACAGAACTTTTTCTAAGGGTGGCCGAATACTAATATCAGGATCCTCAACAGGTTTTACACAATTTAAAGGAAAAAAGTTCAAAAAGTGCAAATAACACCCACAGATTTGATGGAAAATTTGAAGTTCAGGTCCAAATGTACTGATTCATAGCTTTGATTATCAGGTATCCACTTGATTTATTCATCAATTTATCAAGGGGAATTTATTACTGTCACTTAGATATTTAGTTCAACAGTTTTCTAATTTGAAATAAAGTCAAAACAGTTATTTTCCAATATTTAGGCTGGTTTCAGCTATGTGAAGATGCAACATGAAGATAAAAATTAAGTAGGAGGGAAGATGCACTTAGACCAAATTGTATTGTGTACCAGAAAGTCAATATTTTTTATAAACTCCAGGTTGTGTCTTTCCATTTGGGCATGAAAAATGAAGAGATTAAAAATCCATACTCTCACAACCATTTCTGCATGCCTGGTTTTGTTTTGTGTTATGAGCTTGTACCTTAAATGTCAAGAATGGGTGATGTAGGCACATAAGTTAGTGTGTGACCTGCAGTAGATGGTGGTCAGCACAGATGCATTTGTGAGACTTAACATGAGTTACTGCTGCTGAAGTTTATGGCAAACTAAAGCTTCTGTGTCTGCTGTGTCCAGTTTTATTAAGTCCACAGTGTCCACAGTTTAAAGTCCCCATATACAGTGGTGGGAGCATGTAAGGCAAGGCAAGGCAAGGCAAGTTTATTTAAATAGCACATTTCAGCAACAAGGCAGTTCAAGGTGCTTCACACAGGGCATTGAAATACAACAACAAGGGAAAAAGAAACACATCTAAAACATTATAAAAGAAACATGTAAAAGGTGATTAAAAACAGCAAGTAAGAAAACAACACATAAAACCCAAACTTATAAAAACACACATATTAAAGTAAGAGTTGCAGTGCAGAGTTTCGAAGGAGAATTTAAAGTTTAAAAAATAAAAAGCTTTTTAGTCAAAGGCAGCAGTGAACAGGTGAGTCTTTAACCTTGACTTAAAGGAACTCAGACTCTCAGCAGACCTGATATTTTCTGGTAGTTTGTTCCAGATATACGGAGCATAGAAACTGAACGCTGATTCTCCATGTTTAGTTCTGACTTTTGGAACACAGAGGAGACCTGCACCAGATGACCTGAGTGGTCTGGATGGTTCATAATGGACTAGAAGGTCTCTGATGTATTTTGGGCCTAAACCATTCAGTGCTTTATATGCTAGCAAGAGAATTTTAGAGTCTATTCTCTGAGAGACAGGGAGCCCGTGTAGAGCATATATAGTGAGTAGTGACATTTTGTAAAATGAAGGTCAGGGAGGAAATTATATTCTCAAAGAAACATAATATACCTTAAACATTTGTGTCAGATTTGGAGCTGATATAACATTGATTTAAATTTCAAACATTTTTTATTGTCAATTCACTACATGAACAGACATACAGAGAATAGAGATACTGTTTTGCTCTCACCTTGTTAAATACTGTGAAATAAAAAAAGTAAAAATAAAATAAGAATAAACAAGTGGTATAAAGAATAAACTATAATAAAATATAAAGTGAATATATCAATCTAGTTACAATAGCAGTGGTAGTGCAAAACAGTAATGGTTACAAGGTGGATAATAATGGAACCAAACAGCAACAGATATGTGGTTCTGGTCTAGACTCTGTGGTTCTGGTCTGGAATCTGTGGTTCTGGTCTGGAATCTGTGGTTAGTGTCTGGACTCTGTGGTTGAGGTCTGGACTCTGTGGTTGAGATCTGGACACTGCAGGTTGAAGTCTGGACACTGCAGTTCAAGTCTGGACACTGTGGTTGAGGTCTGGAGTCTGCGGTTGAGGTCTGGACTCTGCGGTTCAGGTCTGGATTCTGTGCTTCAGGTCTGGACTCTGGGGTTCAGGTCTGGACTCGGGTTCAGGTCTGGACTCTGGGGTTCAACTCCGGACTCTGCGGTTTACATTGGAATTGAGTAATGCTGGTTTAAAATCATACACATCCACAACACTCATGGAATTCTTGAATAGTAAATTCCCTGCAGTGAAAAACCAGATCAGATTAGACATAAAATGTAGAGCTGGGTACAGCACTAATAATAACCAACTTTTTAAAAACCTGCCAAAAAAGGACAACAGCATTTTATTGGAATAATTACAGCACAATGCTCCATTAACACATTCTTGAGATGTGTGAGAATATATTAAGTAGATTCCAAGAGCAACAATAACACATCCTTTTTATGTGTGTGTCCTCTGATATGAAGTGCATTTGAGCCTAATGGGATGAGAACAGTCAGCACTGCTGACCTCAAGCACACCAGTCTGTCAGTTTAGAGCGTCTTTGTTGTTTTTTTTTCCAAGTTTGGGATGAAAAGAAGAGTGAGTGTCAATCAGAGTGAATGATTTGAAAATGAGGACGAGCACGGGGGAGGAGGCTGAAGATGGAGACAGATTTGGGTGCATATTAATCAGGATGACTAAACTGTGCACAGGAGGAGGTAGAACTGTAAGACCAGCAGAAGTCAGCACCTTTCACAGTCACATCCACGCTCACATGTGGGCCTGAGCATCTGTCTGCATTTGTGAATGGGCATGTGACTGGAGGAGAACGGTGAAGAACAGAGGACAAGGACCAATGAGTTTAATGTGTACTGAAGCTTTGGGGGCGTGGCCTGTCGGTGCCGTCCATCAAACCAATACAGGCTAAACTGGGCTCTTCATCCCTACAAGACAAACAGCTTTCTCCCACTCTGCACAAATTAGCAGCAGCCCACGCTCTACTCACACATAACTGTCAGAGCACAGACGCTGTAGGGAGTGAGGAGGAGGAGGAGGAGGAAGGTGAGAGGAGTGACGAGGAGGGGGGGGCAGAGAGAAAAAAGCTGAATTGGGAAAGGGAGGATGGCGATGCTGAAGTGAGTTAGTGAGTAAGAGGAGGAGGAGATGGGACTGATAGCAGGGATGGTG